>NC_051115.1:4331028-4450951 GCF_014839805.1 Manduca sexta | reverse complement strand
TGCAGGACGCACACACGAAAAGAGCGAGACAGCGCATTCACGCATGCGCAGTAGGTGTGTCGAGCGAAACGACACACCCAGAGAGGGACGGACAATGCGCCCGCGCACGTGTGTGTGACTGTTTTTTAGTAGTGCGTTATAAAGCGATCTCACGACCGAGATATTGAAGTGACAGTGTAGAAACTTTACGTAGATATAGTTTTTGCTTTTGCCTACCCCATGCCGTAAACATGGGTATTGTATATAAGTTCATATCAAAGTAAATAGCGTTTTTAAGGCCTTTGTGCGTCGTCTGTAGACAAATTTCTTGTGTTTTGTTATTGTAACTTTTTCGTATCGCACATAGGCGTATTATTTTTATGTATAGTTATAGGTAATTGATTTATCTATAAAACCGTGTAAATTTCACATAGGGGACTCCAGAGGTCCAACTTTTATTTATAAAATAGTGATAGCTAGGAAGTGAAAATGAGGCTGCAAAAGGCTCTATTTTTGGCGGCTCTCCTACGGGATAGCCGGGTTATATATAAGCGAATGCAATTTCGGGCATTCGGCAGTTCGAGTTCCAGCAAGTTCAGTTCGAGTCAAGAAAAGGAAGAAAACAAGAAGCCCTGAAGTGTTCCAGCCAGGAAAAACAGTGCAAGAAAAGGAGAGAGCGACGTGCATGCTGCACCGCTCACGCCGCACTGCGAAACGTACGCCGCTACTGTGTGTCCGCCGGATCATTGTATTATTTAACGTGTGAATAGTGAATATACGTTATAAAACCTCCCGGGCCTTATTAATTGGCATTGCCACTTCCCCTCACGCAATCCAGCACTCATTGTGGGGACGGAAAGGCGTCCTGTGCCGATCCTACGCCCCACATTTTGGTCCTTCGAGCCGGATTAACGTGAGCGGGAAGGATGCCAGTTACAAGTCCGACCGGGAGGCGGGCGGAATCAGCGTCTGTTACAGCAACCTCGGCGACAGCGACTTCGGCGACAGCGACTTCGGCGACAGCGACGTCCGCTACAGCGACGTCGGCGACCGTCACCGGAACAACTGAAGCAACCGAAGAAACAATCGCCGAGAGCACAGCGACACACACCGCTACGCTTCGGGAAACCGCGCCTTGCACCGCTGCGGAGGAGCGACCTGCCGCCGCAACGGAACAATCGACGCAAGAGCGAGCCCGAAGCAAAGCAGCGTCGTCAACTAAACACGCTTCAAGGGCACGCCGCCTGGCACAGGCCAGGGCTGAACTCACCGCACTGAAAATAGAGCTAGCGGCCGCCAAGCTAGCTGAAATCGAGGCGGAGGATAGCGAGGACGACCTCGAATCCGTCATAACGGAGGCCGGACAAGATTGCCGAGTACATAGCTGGGTTCAAACTAGCCAATTACTCGCGATCGAGAGCCGACCGACCGATGTTGCGACGGGAAAGCAAGCCCCTATACAGTCATCGGACCCAGTGATCGCTGCCGTATCATGGGACAACCCGGCGACTGTACCGGCGGGAGCCAGTGCCGTGCACCCGCCGACGCATCCCGTCACAACGCCCGAAACAAATAATCCGTCCGTGTTATGCCATTTTCAGTGAACCCGACTGCGCAGCCTGAAGTGCCAACGATTGAAGCCGCATCGTGGCAACGAACTCAACAAGCTACGCAGCCGCCGCCTGTAATCGCCGCACGGAGCGACGAACACCGCGCTACGAAGCAACCGCCGCCCGTCGTAGCAGCCTGGCTACGAGACAACTCAGCTTCGCAGCAACCGCAATCAACGCCGAACCCGCAACAAGTGCAAGACGGCGCGTTGGTCGCATCGCGACCGAGGACGGAGTATCAAGAACTCGCGTCCGCCATAACACAAGCTGTGCAAGCCGCACAGCATAGGCAACCTTTAAGGTACACAGAGTTGCCTACGTTCAACGGTGATCATCACGATTGGCTCACATATAGAGCGGCCTACATAGAGTCCATGAGCCACTTCACGACGTTGGAAAACATGTCCCGGCTACGCCGTAGCCTCCGGGGCATCGCCAAGGAAGCAGTACAAGGACTGCTTATAACCAACGCCGACCCGAACACCGTGTTAAAGAGTCTGGAAACGCGCTTTGGGCGCCCGGACTCAATCGCCTTAGCCGAAATAGAGCGCCTACGCGCGCTACCCCGTCTTACAGATACGCCGAGAGACATATGCACATTCGCCACGAAGATAGAAAACATCGTGGGCACACTACAAGCGCTCGACTGTGCCTTCTACCTCTACAACCCGGAGGTAACTAAGGCAGTTATGGAGAAGCTAACTCCGACGTTGAAAAGACAGTGGTACGAGTTCGCCGCCGCACAGCATAGAGGTGAGCCCGATTTATTAAAGTTTTGTCGCTTCATAAGAAGAGAAGCCGATTTCTGCAGCCCGTTCGCGACGCCTGAAGTCATTTCGGACAAGGCTTCGCCGGCAAGATTCGGCGGCGGCGAACAGCCACGCCGGCAGCGGGTACACACGACTGTGGCAGATAAACGGTCGACATGCAGTGTGTGTAACAAAGAAACGCACTCGATGAGTGACTGCGTTCGCTTCCGCGACGCCGCCATAGACGCGCGGTGGGACATCGCAAAGAAGCACAGACTATGTTTCAGATGTTTGAAATTCAGGAACAAACAACACACATGCAAGCCGAAGAAATGCGACATCAACGGGTGCGAGTATCTACATCACCGCTTGCTGCACTCGGAGCGAAAAATAAGATCACCGACGCACCCGGCGAAGCAGTGAACGAGGCAGTGAACTCAACATGGATGCCACAGATGTCCTTTTTAAAAATAGCCCCAGTGTGCATTTCAGGACCGGCGGGAGTGGCTCGCACTTTCGCCTTACTCGACGACGGATCGACGGTGAGCCTCATCGACGACGAACTCGCTCGAGATATCGGCGCGGAAGGACCGGACGAACCACTCCACATAGCAACGTACGACGGGGAGAGGAAGACGCGCAACAATTCTCGGCGCGTCAAGTTTAACATTGAAGGAAGCCGGGGACGACTTCGCATCGAAGCACGCACCGTCGACAATCTCCAGTTGGCGGCGCAGCGCATCCCGGACGAGGCGATACGGGATTGCGGACACCTGAAGGGCCTACTGTCCGCTAAACGAGCGGAAGAGGCGAAACCCCGAATCCTCATAGGCCAGGATAACTGGCATCTCCTCCTCGCCACGAAAACACGGTCAGGTAGGAGACATCAACCGGTCGCATCACTCACGCCGCTCGGTTGGGTGATACATGGAAGCCGGACTCGGACTCTGGGACACAGAGTGAATTTCGTCGGTCAAACCACGACCGACGAACGCACAGAGGAACTTTGCGAGATTTTATAACATCCGACAACCTGTTTGTAGAACCCCGCAGGCCCAAGAACGACCCCGGCGAGAAGGCGCTCAAGATACTGAACGAACATACGGAGAGATCGCCGGAGGGAAGATATCAGACGGCCCTGTTGTGGAAATCGGACAGCGTGGAATTGCCGAATAACTATGAAAACACGCTGAAAAGGCTGCACAACATAGAAAACAAGTTGGACAAGAATCCCGACCTTTGAAAGCAAAGGTATGATTACACACACGTGGTACTTGCCGCAATGCAAACGCTCTAAAGCCCGACAAATTGCGAGTTGCAAAGGTACGTCTTTGAATGAGAATCTATTAACAGGGCCGGATTTGTTACAGCCTCTTCCCGCAGTGTTATTAAGATTCCGGGAACATCCCGTCGCTGTAACAGCGGACATCACGGAGATGTTCATGCAGGTGGGACTACGCGAGGAAGATCGCGACGCACTGCGCTACCTCTGGCGGGGAAACCGCCGAGATAGCCGGCCGCCAGAGGTGTACCGAATGAAGGTATTAATCTTTGGCGCATCGTGCTCTCCTGCGACGGCGATATACGTCATGAATCGCAACGCGGAGAGACACCGACACACGCATCCTGAGGCTGTCGAGGCGATCAAGAAGAAACACTACATGGACGACTACCTCGACAGCTATGAAGATGAACACAGGGCGATAACAATCGCTACTCAGGTGCGTAACATACACAGAGAAGCTCACTTTGAATTAAGGAAGTGGACGAGTAACTCGCCCGCGGTGTTGAAGGCGCTCGGCGAATCGCCCAATGCAACCGAAGCGGTGGAAATAGAAAGGACTGAACGAGTCCTAGGCCTTATTTGGAGGCCGCAAGAAGACAGGTTGGCGTTCAACCTAGACTTGGCCCGCATACCGTCGAACCTACTGAGGCGAGAAGCACCCACGAAGAGAAGCATTGAAAATAGTAATGTCGTTGTTTGATCCTCTAGGGTTGGTGTCGCCGATAACTGTGCGGGCTAAACAGCTATTACAGGAGGTGTGGCGACGCGGCACCGATTGGGACGACCCGATCGACGACGAACTGTCCGCCGCCTGGGTGAACTGGCTCACCCATTTGAAGCAACTCAGCGGCGTAACAGTGCCGCGCTGCTATCCCGGCTACTCCCGAGCGAGAAAACTCCAACTCCACGTGTTCACCGACGCCAGCGAGTCAGCCTACGCGACCGCGCTCTACTGGCGCGCCGAGGACGACGACGGACGAGTCACAGTCACGTTACTGGCGGCCAAGGCAAGGGTAGCTCCACTCAAATTAACCTCCATACCACGGCTTGAACTACAGGCAGCTGTACTCGGCGCACGGATGGCTGCGAGTGTGACACAGGAGCACTCCAGGCAGCCAGAATCCACGACCTACTGGACCGACAGCAAGACAACACTGTGCTGGATCAGAACGGGAGCCAGGTCGTACAAGCCCTACGTAGCGCATCGAATCGCCGCGATAGAAGAACACACACAGGCGAATCAATGGAGATGGGTGCCTACACGCTACAACGTTGCCGACGACGCTACGCGCGACGTTCCCGACAACTTCACGCGGGAACACAGGTGGTTCAACGGACCAGAGTTCCTCCGCGACCCGCCCGAACTATGGCCTGCGGAGGAAACACAGCTGAGCACCGACACGGGTGAGGAAAGAGTGAACACTATTACAGAGCGTCGGGAGAAACAGTACAAGGAAGTCCTGCCCGACGTGAATCGATTCTCAAATTGGAATCGCTACGTTAGAGCTGCCGCCCGCGTACTACAAGCAGTACAACACTTCAAACGACGCGTCAACACGGTCCATTACAAGAGGACCAAGGCGGCCGCAAGCGAGAATCCGGATTGGAGGCGCAACGAAGCCGCGAAAAATGCGGCGAAACGAGTCGTACAAGCACCGGAGGAGCGATTCGTGACGCTACCAGCCGAGTTGCAAGAAGAGGCCGAGCGCATAATCATAAAGGCGAGTCAGGAGGCCGCCTTCGAGGAAGAACTACGCTCACTCGAAAAGGAAAACCCGTGTCAAAAGAAAGCAGGTTGTACGCTTTGAGTATAACATTTATTAACGAACTCATTTGCCTCGACAGCAGAATTTCAGCCGCCGCGGGAGTAAGCGCCGCAACAAAGAACCCTCCGATCGTCGATGGCGAACATCGGGCAACGAAACTGTGGGTGGAACATGTCCACACACAACTCCACCATGCAGGCGTGGAGAGCGTCGTCAATTACTGTCGGCAGTACAAATGGGTCATTCGACTGCGCCCGACGGTCAAGGCGGTAGTCAGGAGCTGCGTCAAGTGCCGCCAGAGGGCGGCCACTCCACCGCAACCGATAACGGGAGACTTGCCTCCCTGCCGACTGGCGCATCATCACCGGCCGTTTACATACACCGGTTTGGACTATTTCGGCCCGCTCACAGTCACCGTGGGCCGGAGTAGTCAAAAAAGGTATGTCGCTCTCTTCACATGCCTAACAGTGCGGGCGGTGCATCTCGAAGTGGTGCACTCCCTGAGTACACAAGGAGCGATCATGGCTCTGCGGCGCATGACAGCGCGCCGCGGGAGCCCCGCCGAGATCTGGTCCGACAACGGGACAAACTTCCACGGCGCAGAAAAGGAGCTGCGCAACACCCTCCTCGCTGGCGCCGAACAAGAGGCGTCGCGGAGGGCGATTAGATGGCGTTTCATCCCTCCGGGCGCACCATTCATGGGTGGCGCCTGGGAACGGCTCGTGCGGTCGGTCAAGACCGCGCTGACGACGGTGCTTCACGAGCAGAGGCCACATGAAGAGACGCTGTCGACGCTACTCGCCGAGGTGGAGTTCACAGTCAACAGCCGCCCACTGACTCATGTGTCGGTGAACCCCGAAGATCCGGAGGCCCTGACGCCTAACCACTTTCTGTTGGGCTGTCAGGGCCCACTCGCCGCACCTAATTTTCCAGCCGAACACGGCTACGGCACACATGCCGACCTTCGAGCGTCGCAGCAGCTGGCCGACGCTTTCGGACCCGCTGGTTACGAGAGTACCTTCCCGAGCTCCGCAACCGGCGGGAGCCCCGCAGCAAGGGACCAGAGCTACACATCGGCGACGTCGTGCGCATCGTGGACGGGACGCTCCCACGAAACACTTGGGTGCGTGGCCGCATCTGTGCTACGCATCCGGGACCTGACGGCGTGACTCGCACAGTGGACGTAGCCACGCGGGGAGGCGTGCTACGACGCCCCGTGAAGAAAATCGTCCTCCTGCACCCTGCGGCACCCGAGCGACGAGGCAGCGGCAACGAAGAGGCGGCGCCGCAATCGGCGGCGAGCACGTCCTGCACGTCTACATAATGTATCGCCCCCTGGACGCTGGGCGATACACGGCGGGAGAATGTGCAGGACGCACACACGAAAAGAACGAGACAGCGCATTCACGCATGCGCAGTAGGTGTGTCGAGCGAAACGACACACCCAGAGAGGGACGGACAATGCGCCCGCGCACGTGTGTGTGACTGTTTTTTAGTAGTGCGTTATAAAGCGATCTCACGACCGAGATATTGAAGTGACAGTGTAGAAACTTTACGTAGATATAGTTTTTGCTTTTGCCTACCCCATGCCGTAAACATGGGTATTGTATATAAGTTCATATCAAAGTAAATAGCGTTTTTAAGGCCTTTGTGCGTCGTCTGTAGACAAATTTCTTGTGTTTTGTTATTGTAACTTTTTTCGTATCGCACATAGGCGTATTATTTTTATGTATAGTTATAGGTAATTGATTTATCTATAAAACCGTGTAAATTTCACATAGGGGACTCCAGAGGTCCAACTTTTATTTATAAAATAGTGATAGCTAGGAAGTGAAAATGAGGCTGCAAAAAGGCTCTATTTTTGGCGGCTCTCCCTACGGAATAGCCGGGTTATATATAAGCGAATGCAATTTTGGCATTCGGCAGTTCGAGTTCCAGCAAGTTCAGTTCGAGTTAAGAAAAGGAAGAAAACAAGAAGCCCTGAAGTGTTCCAGCCAGGAAAAACAGTGCAAGAAAAGGAGAGAGCGACGTGCATGCTGCACCGCTCACGCCGCACTGCGAAACATACGCCGCTACTGTGTGTCCGCCGGATCATTGTATTATTTAACGTGTGTGAATAGTGAATATACGTTATAAAAACCTCCCGGGCCTTATTAATTGGCATTGCCACTTCCCCTCACGCAATCCAGCAATCATTGTGGGGACGGAAAGGCGTCCTGTGCCGATCCTACGACCCACAATACACTTCTTTTATTTTACGGCTCAAGTAACTTATTGCAGTGTTATTTCCAAGTAGATAAGTATGTGGTTTCATTTAGTAACGCGATGTAAAAATTACCCTGTATATGATGGATATAGGCATGATGTAGATATGTGCAATAATATTATATTTATTTTGTTCGAAACATACCCTTTTTATTTTACATCTACAGCTCAAGTAAGTTTTAAAATGATATTTCCAAGTATGTGGTTTCGTTTAGTAACGCAATGTCAAAATGTATTTTAGTTGTGCCCCTGCCTACCCTTTAAGACTGAAAGACTGAAGAGTCTAATACCGAGACTTCATCAAGTTGTTTATTAAAATAGTTGACAACTGCAATACTGGGACATGGCTAGGAGATGCCTTCAGATCTATAATCCTTATAGATTTTATGCTTAAAGTTTGCATACGGATGTTGGGAGTTCGAAACTCTATGAATGCTTCGGTGGCGTTGAAATGAAGTGAAATGAAATAATTTATTTGAACCTGTAAAATGTTATGCATTTAGATTCCGTCAATATTAACTCTAACAGTTCGTGCAGTTCTCACCAGAGAACGGGCAAGAAACTAGTGTTGCTCTTTTCAAAATCAGTTTAAGGTAAAAACTGCAGTATTATACACAGAAAAGACAAAAATAACAATTATTTTCTTTTTATTGCTGTTTAGAGCAGTTCATTTATATGTTCGTAAAATAGGTAATAAAAGAAATTTCCATACGAGAGCACAATCCTCTCAGGTATCATGAAATATAATATTTGTAATGATGAGGTCTTGGGTTCGATACCCGAGTCGGGCCAATGGATATGTTAAACAGTAAATAAAAGTAGGTACTAAAACTATATTTGTTATGCGAATATCATATTTCCAGCAGAGTAACCTTTTAGTCTATGTCTTACGCATTACCGCATTTATACTTTTACAAATGTGTCAAATCAGCAATTTCATAATTCATCGATAAGTCCAAAATACGAATTAATGAATAAATAGTGTAATAAAACTGAGCAATTATAAGAGGTAGCAGATAGTGTTTAACAATTATATAATAACAATATTATAGTATTAACCATCACATGGCTATTTAGTACTGTCGGTGTTTGTTAACAGATATTTGGTCTGGAATTTGTGCCATTGACGAGAGCCTCGCCTCTATCATGGGACGAAAATTGGGCAGTAAGTAGGTGTACCAGCTGCGCCTCTGCCTACCTACCTACCTGCCTACTCAGTGATAAAAGTACGGAAATACTTATGTTAGGTCTTAATTTAAAATTATTAATATTACTAAATTGTAATTTAGTATTGTCAGCATATATTTGAAATATTATAAAATACTGGCAATACCGAAGCCGTTATTTAAAAAGTGTAACGTTGCAAGGCACTTGGTCGGGAGCCTTTGTCAGGGACGGGCGGTTGAAAGTGGTGACTAGCTGGAAGATCGAACACCTAAGTGCCTTGGCAGTAATATAAGGTAAATTAAGAAATTATTCTGTTAATTTAAAAAAAATGTAAATGTGTTAGTATCTAAATTATAGTGAAAGATTGTAATACCTAGGCATTATTTTATTTATTCCTTTATGAACGTTATGGATTTAAAATAAAACAGTTGATAATTATATTTGTAGCATGTTTTATTTGTGAGGTGTTTAACGTATAGTTGTCCTAATGTGTTGATGAGAATACTGGCCTATATCTATCTATTAGGCACGGCCTAATTGAAGGAAGATCTGTTTTAGCTATATTATTGTAGAGTAATACTACACTTATCTTTAGAATAAGGTCTTTTTCAAGCTAGTAATAAAAAATGTTCTAATGGACGAAGTACGACCAGACGAGCTACTTACTCATCTTGTTATTTTTTTTTTTACTTTTGCACAGAAACGTGGCCCCGATGCACTTAATGGTAATTGCAGAGGACTCCAATAGAATGTCGAAGAGAGATGATTACCCCTCAGTCGACACAATTATGTTGGAACTGGATATACACAGGCTGATCCCGGAACGCGACACACGTGTGCCACTATGGCGGGCTTTAACACATTGTGTACGCTCGCTATCGGGGCGGAAATAAAATATACTACCACTAGCAAGCATATTCAGTTGAAAAAAAATGGTTTTTTTTTAATTAGAGCTGTATCGATATATTAATATCAACCCTGTATTATATACTGTCCCACTGCTGGGCACGAGCCTCCTCTACTACTGAGAGGGATTAGGTCTTAGTCCACCAGTAATATACATGATGCTAATAAAAAAAATCTATTGCTGAACGACCAAACGAGCTACTAGCTCGTATTTGCGTTGCTCTGCGCCCAATCTGCGCGTTACGGTAATTAAGTGCGCGCCGGAAATTAAACGGAGTTGTTCGCGAGCGCCTTACAGAGTACACACGCGGCGTTTAAAAACAAGCTGCGGTTAAAAAGTCGCTACAATATATGGTGGTTGGAAGGTTGCAAAAGCCCGGGATTCAGTTCTACATTTAATTAAATCGGAATCGTAAAAACCGACACACAACAAACTATATTCACATGAAAAAGGCAACAAAAACATTATGCCACAAACAACATTATGTTTAACAGTTTTTCAACAATTTTGATTGATAATATACCTGTAGCGGTACAATTAGTATACATGCCGCCATCTCATTAACATCAATGGAACTACGAGAAGACCTATGTGGTATTAACACAACTATAGTGATTTATCGCATAGCAATCACGCAAGATGGCGACAGAAGATCCTGGATTACGCTTGCACAATTCGAGCGACGCGTTGCATATACCACCTGTGAACAGGAACTGTCGGAGGGGCCGCGGCCGGTCACTACATCTGCCTGACTGGGAATCATCCCATTCCATAACGCAACCATCTGTTTCTCTATAGCGGTGTCTTGATACATATCAAGCAAGTCAGACAAAAGTTATAGCGGAAAGATAGTGATAAGTAACTACTGAAAAATCAACCTTACTCCCTTAGCATACCGTCTCGTGTGTACAAACTCTTACTTCATCGCCGCCTCCGTCTCCCCACTCCCTCCCTCCATAACTAATGCGTTTAGCCGGGGCTTACCGTTTAATTGGTAATTACTAACATTTCGCCAAATCTCAGCCGAGGTGCGAATTTCTTAACGTAAACCTTGGATTAAAAGCTTAAATAAGTATAATTTAAGGATTTTTAATGTTAATTTGTTGGTGGTAGGATATTTAGATCTGTCCGGATATCGACTGTAAATAAGGTGTTAACGCCATAGTGGCCGTGTAAGTGTCGCGTTCCGGGATCAGCCTATGTATATGGGAGGAAATAATTATAAGGATAATAGAGAAATTTCATGATTCCTGAGAGGGTTGTGCAGTCATATAAAAATTTAAATTAATTTATTCCTTATTTCACGAGCCTATAAATGAACTGCTCTAAACTTTTTTTTTCTCTTTTCACTTTATCATGTACTGTAGTCTGTACCCTAAACTGATTGAAAAGAGCAACACCAGAGTTTCTTGCCCGTTCTTCTCTGGTGAAAACTGCTTTCCGAACTGGTGGTAGAGTTAATATTGACGGAATCTAAATAATGTATAACATTTTACAGATTCAAATAAATCATTTCATTTCATTTCATTTCATATATCCGGTAGACGTAATTGTGTCGACTGTCGGGTAATCATCCCTCGTCAGTCGACATTCTATTGGAGCCCACTTCACTCACTATTAAGTCCAGTGCGGTCACTTTGTTGTGTACGTATAAAAACAAATTGTTAAGTAGGTTATTAATGTGTTATGTGTACCTCAATGTCGTTGTAGTATTGCATACGAGACCGCTTAGAAATCCAAGTTTCGAATGCCGGGTCGGGCAAAATGTTTTGTTTTTATGCTTTAGTATGCAAAAGAGCGAGAGGTCTACCTGATGGTAAGCAGCATCCGCCGCTCATGGACTAAAGCAAAGCCAGAGACACAGCAAGTCGTTGGCTACCGGGTAGTAAGCACTTTTTGCAAGCCTTGTTTAAAGAAGGACAAGTCATAGTGCTCGGGAAACACCGTTACAGGGAGTTCATTCCAAAGTTCATGATCATCGTTATATGTGTACTACGTATTAGATTTGGCGTTCCGAACATTCACTGTGTTCAACTGAATTGAACTGTCATCCATTCAAACTGACTTTAGTATGGTCAATATTGACAGCTTGTGGTTGTGTACGGAGTGGCGCTCATGATATAAGAACTCGAGTCTAAGTGTAAACCTGGATTTGAATAAAAAATATTAGTCATATAAGTAAAATTATTTGTTGTTCAAATTAATAAATAGGTTATAACAGTGACGTTTTAGTCGCCATTTTAGTTCAGATGTTGAACAAATAGTTTACATGGATGTTCGTGTCTATAGAATATACGTCAACGTAAATATGTCATTAGGACGCAAGAAAACTCGATATTCGAATTAAATGTTTGTACACACTATGTGATAATTGCTAGCTGTCTCTATTGTTGGTGCTGTTTTCATTACGTCATTTCTTTCACACACGTCAATGTTCAGTATGTGTATGTGTGCGTGCGGAACACTTTTTCATTTTATTTGTTGTAGCGTATGGCTTTTGTAATATCATTGACTTAGATTTTAATAATAACATCAGCCTAGTATACACTGTCCCACTGCTACACAGGCCTCCTCTACTGAGGGATTAGGCCTTAGTCCACCACGCTGTAGTGCGGGCAGACTTCACATTATAATTTCTGTAGAGAACTTCTCAGGCATGCAGGTTTACTCACGATGTTTTCCTTCACCGTTAAAGCACGCGATAATTCACAAAGAATACACACATAATTTTAGAAAAGTCAGAGGTGTGTTTGGGTTTTGAACCTGCGGACATTCGTCACCGCTGTCCGTTCCACACACAACTAGGCTAAACCCGCTTACACATCATTCACAAATAAAACATCTATCTTACAATTAAAACCTACACAATATCAGCTAATACAACAAATTAGTACTTAAATATACCAGAATGAACCTATAGAGCGAACTTCACTAGATCCCTCAGGAGTGATTGAGAGCGGCTGCGTCCCTCGGGAGCAGTTTCCGGGAATCAGCCGGTTAACAGAACGAGTTTGGATTTACTTTGTTACGGTTCCTGAGGGATTGGTGGGATGGGGTTTTTCTTTGTGTAAAGCGACGCGCACACGGAAGATTATTTCTGTAAAGAAGATACCAAGAAATGAATACCATTGTGTTTTATGCTATCTCACTGCTGGGAACGGCTTCTACTAAGGCTTAGGTTAGTCCACTACGCTGTAATGCGGAACTTCACACACCCTCGAAATTCCTATAGAGAACTTCTCAGGTATTCAGGTTTCCTCACGATATTTTCCTTCACCGTTAAAGCAAACGATAATAGATAATGCACACGTAATTTTGAAAAGAAATAGCCGCGTTCCTGGATGTTTTTTTTGCTTTGTATGACGAGACGAGCTTGCCGTTCGCCTGATGGTAAGCGATACGATCCATAAACAGTAGAAACACCAACACATTGAATTACAAAGTGTTTAGTATTCCACTGCGCTCGCCTGAGACTTGAGATCCTGTCTTATGTCCAGTAGTTACACTGGCTTTAATGTTCTTCAAACCTGAACACAACACTGCTGCATGGTGGCAATAGACATTGCGGTGGTACCTACCCAGGCGGACTCTCACGTATGAGAGACCTACCACCAAAAATCATCTATATTCCGTTTTATTCATGCGGAGTCGGGACTAATTCTTAGGTTAACATAATCTGTGTCTCCAGTTCGTAATAAATTATACTTAAGATAATGGTGCTAAGTGCTTTCGCGAACATCGGTAGGGAAACTCAAATGGATAGTCACTTTGTAATGTGTTTTGTACTAGAATGATGGATTCAAACTGAACAAAATACGTATAAAGGAGTCTTGTTTGGTATTTGTTTTCAGCCAAACAATAAACAAATGATTATACGTATAAAACTATTGTATTGTACCTCTTCCTCTCTGTAGTTGGTCCTCATGATTGGGATCAAGGCAGGGCCATAGCTAGTAGGAAGCATTGTGGGGCAATGCCCTATCTTAAAATACTAATGCCCTACTCAATAATCAACTAAATTATACATAACTATTATCAAAATATATGGAGCAGCGGGTTTTTTATTCCACGATTTGGAAGTTGGTTCCATGGTAAGAGCTATTCGTATTGATAGATGGAATAACGCCTTTCGAGGGTGTTTTGTTACAATCTGTATATTACCCTTACAATTACGTAAGTATTAACCTCACTCATTCAAGTTCAGAAGTCAAGAAAGCCAAAAATCGATTGATCAGATCAGATCTAGTAACATTTTTACTTCCGCCCTAGCTGTAACCACAGCTGTCCTACCTTAAATTCAAGTCTAGCTACAGCCCCGAATCGAGGTCATCATTGCATGTACTGCATTTAGAGCGGATTATTTGTCTCCACCGGTTTCTGTTCATTGCATCTTCAACTAGTTATAGAACTTGGTGGCAGACGTCTCTAATCTGGTCTGTCCAACGGTGTTACGTAAAACATACGAATTTATCTATACTATTATACAGGGTCATTTCGACATTGCGTTACTAAATGAAACCACATACTCGTCTTCACCTTTGCTGACATTGTATTTAATATGACGAAATTTTAAAGGCAGAAATATCCATGATTATTAATTATTTTTACGTTTTTCTTTCAACTGCGAGAACTAATCACTAACTAGACGTGAATTTAAATTCTTTACTTGCCAATACTTGTTTAGTTACCCAGATTAAAGGTGAAACAAAATGTATGAAAATGGACCTCGAGGTATCGCCTTAATAACGAATATATTCACCAAAAATTCTGGTTTTAGTTTTCAGACTTTTTGTTCATTCTGTAGTTTAATTTGAATAGGTTGCATGCGTGGGTGTATTTCTGACTGAAAGTATAATGTTGCCGCAGCGACGATTTCTCTTAGAGTAGTAGTAGTGTCATTGGGGCGCGTCAAATTTAAATTACATTTAATTAATATTTATTTTGTTTGAAACTTACACTATTTTATTTTACATCTACGGCTCAAGAAACTTATTGTAGTGTTATTTCCAAGTAGATAAGTATGTGGTTTCATTTAGTAACGCAATGTAAAAATAACCCTGTATAAAGCTGAAGGGGTTTTTTTTAACGCGCTTATCTCAAGAACTACTGGTTAGAATTTAATAATTATTTTAGTGGTGGGTAGCCCATTTATCGAGGAAGGATATAGGCTATATAACATCACGCTATGACTAATAGGAGCGGAGCATTAATGAAAAATGTGACCCATTGCACCTCATGATAAGTGGACTGGTGCAATAGAATGTTGACTGACGAGAGAGTTATGCCGGCCTGTTGGAATCGAATATACACAGGCTAATCTCGGAACGCGACAGTTTCGTGTGCCACTGTGGCCGGTTTTAACATCTTGTGTACGGTCGCTATCCGGGCGGATAAAAGATATCCTACCAACAGCAAGCAGCAGTTTCTTAAAAACAAATATATTAACGCCATCATCTTAGGGCATCGATATATATGCACTATGTACTAAATCTGACGGTCCGAACATTAAATGTGTTAAACTCAGCTGTACTGCAATCCGTGCACTTGACTTTAGTATGGTTTCAACATTGGCAGCATGTGGTTATGTACGGACAATATAAGAACTCGAGTCTAAGTGTAAACCTGGATGTGAATAAAAAATATCTAATGTTTACGCGAATGTTAGACATTGAAATAAAACTACTTTTCGGATTCTATCGCGGTTTTTTATATTTTAGTTTTCTCCCGACACCTCAGTCCCCCCCGTGACCATGAAGGCTGCAAAGTCTTCGAAACGTCGAGAGAAAAATAAAATATAAAAAACCGTGATAGAATCCGAAAAGTAGTTTAATTTTAATATAGGCAAGTTTCGCTCTGAAGTGCGATATCACGAGATGAAAGGTTTTCCAGCAGGCAACGTCGCGGGCAAAACCTAGCATGTTATATTCAAATATTTGGAGCTTATAGTCTAATCATTATTTATATTATGAAGCCCCGAACGGTTCATTTAAAATCGTCTGAATGAGAATGTATTACCGCCAGTAGTTTGTTTATTTATTAATTCTGTTGTATTGCGATATGGGTTTCTAAATGCGATATTTTCTAATATAATTATTTATATTGAACTTTTTTATGGTAATTATAGTGTTGTGTATTTTATTTCGTTTCTTTTTTTACCAATTGTAGTGTTTTTTGTGTAATATTTTCGTGAAAACTTATTTGGACTGCATTACCTACGTTGTTTAAGTGTTATTGTAAATAAATAAGCGTAATGTAAATAACTTGTTACTTACTTCATAACCCTAACATGGCTAGTTAATTGTGTTACACCTCTGCCTACCACTACAACGGGAAAAGCGTGATTGTATGTAATTTTTTTTAAGTCTAGCGCCAATGACAGCGTTTAAGTTATTTAGGGAGAAATTAAAATATAGAAAACGCAAAATATTATAGAATTTTATTTATATCATGGTATTGATATACCATTTCGCCTCCTTTATTCGCCACTTATGTTACTAGTGTTCCCTATCCGCTGCTAGTATCAATTTTATCATCTTCAGCAGTGTTTACGTCACCAGAAATGAGACATATTTTTGGAACATAGTTTCACCCTCTTTCTAAATTCACTGTCTATCTCACGCGTTCGTCTCTGTCCGCCAGCAATAATCTATATACATATATAAAAATGAATCCCTATTTCCCTTGGTCACGCCATCACGCGTGAACAGCTGGACCGATTTCACTATTTTTTTTGTAGTGTTTGTTATTGTCAAGGGAAAGTTCTTATGAAAGAAAAAATTTAAAAATTGCGCGGAAAATAATAAAATTTAATAAAACTTAATGACAATATTAATTTTACATAACTGTCAGTGGTTTCAAATAACTGTCAGCGATCGACAGAATGCGCGCGTGCATACATAGTTAAGACAGGACAACGTCTGTCGGGTCAACTAGTTAATTTTTGTATATAATTTCGCCTTCTTTCCCCATTCGCTCCCGATTCCACTAGTCCGCCCCAGTTCGCCGCTCGTCCCGCGCGTGACACATCCATCACGCGTGTCGGCGTCACTCGCACGTTCCAATTCACCCAAAAACTATATCGTTATAGTAACAGATCGATGTTGTATGTCTTCTCGCCTTTCCTTAGGTATAAAATAGAGGTTAGAAATAAACAAAAAAATCTAAACTAATATAGATTTTATTTTTGTATGTTTGTCACATATAATTTATAAATTATTTAAAAACAGATACTCGTATTTACCTCTGCTGACATTGTGCCAAATATTATCAAGAATAATGAACAATGATTTCTTATGTCTACGCGAATGTTAGAAATTAGCTATAAAATCCAAAAAAAGTTTTATTTGAAATAAAAATAAATAACAAATATTTTCACCAAAAACTTCAGTTTTAGTTTTCAGTCATTTTGTAGTTTAATGCGAATATAGTGTGTGCCTTTATTACGGACTGAAAGTATGTTGTCGCTGCGACGAATTCTCTTAGAGTAGTAGTAGTGGCATTAGGGCGCGTAAAATTAAAATTACTTTTTATTAATATTTATTTTGATCGAAACTTACACTTTTTTATTTTACATCTAATAATAATAATATGATAATAACAGCCCTGTATTATATACTGTCCCACTGTTAGGCACGGGCCTCCTCTACTACTGAGAGGGAATAGGCTTCAATCCACCACGCTGGCCTAGTGCGGCTTGATAGACTTCACACACCCTCGAAAATTCCTATAGAGAAATTCTCAGATATGCAGGTTTTCTCACGATGTTTTCCTTCACCGTTAAAGCGAGCGATAATTCACAAAGAATACACACATAATTTTTTAGAAAAGTCAGAGGTGTGTGCCCTTGGGATTTGAACCTGCGGACATTCGTCTCGGCAGTCCCTTCCACAACCAACTAGCCTAACGCCGCTTCTTTTACATCTACGGCTCGAGTAACTTATTTTAGTGTTATTTTCAAGAATTATGTGATTTCATTTAGTAACGCAATGTCAAAATGACCTATTCTAATACAGGACTAGTATTATTATTAATGACTATTCCGAGAAATTACTGAAATGAGCAAAGTCCCGAGTACAAGCTAGTGTTGAAATATTGTATGTCTTGGTGTCGAAGTACGTGACCTTTGTTGCTTAGAGAAATTTCATGATTCCTGAGAGGGTTGTGCAGTCATATAAAAAATTTAATTAATTTATTCCTTATTTCACGAGCCTATAAATGAACTGCTCTAAACTTTTTTTTGTTTTTTTTTTTCTTCTTACTTTATCATGTCTTTAACCTAAACTGATTGAAAAGAGCAACACCAGAGTTTCTTGCCCGTTCTTCTCTGGTGAAAACTGCTTTCCGAACTGGTGGTAGAGTTAATATTGACGGAATCTAAATAATGTATAACATTTTACAGATTCAAATAAATCATTTCATTTCATTTATTATTTTTTTACTGGAATGTGTTAGTATGGGCTCTTAATGTTTGCGGTACCAGGGTAACATAAAATTATCATAGGTTGCTTTAGTTATGACATCTTTAATCTCAAAGGTAAAGAACGAAATGTTCATCATAATGTGATCTAGCTATACCCGCGTTTTCGCCTGCGTGGGAATCAGTTTGTCACTAAGTTATTTCCACGGAAATCCCGATCCACGAGATATTTTCCTACCACGCGTCTTCAACAGTAATCGTTATGTTTCAGTCAATTTACATAAAACCGTAATCTACTAACGTAAACCTTACAAGAATTGCACTATCTTTTAGTAAAAATCGTACAAAAATCTGTTAAGGACATTTTGAGAAAATCGATCACATACCGACAGCTTTTGGGGACTTTATTTCATATGATATAGACGGTCAGTCTAAAGCCTTCTATTCCTTACATCTCTAACCATAAATTACTTTCCGCCCCTTCCGCCCTTTTTCGCCCCTTTCGCCCAACACCTAACAAACGTTCCACACATTCACCTAGTGTTATGTGTGCTTTCGCCCCCTTCGCCCATTCCGCCCCTTTCCGCCCATTCCGCCCTTCCGCTCCACACTCATCCATTACACGCCACTCACTTACGACAAGTTTGTCAGGTCGCGGTGTTGCGTGATTTATAGTTCTAAGGTCAGTTGCGTAAGGTAGCTTATTGTCTGGTAGATTAACAGAATTCAATAAACCATCTTAACTAGTAATGGTGAGACTAAAACAAAATAAGTAATCTATAAGTTTGTCCAGATTTTCTGATTGGTCCATTTTCGCTGTCAATGTGTTGGTGGCGGTTAATCTGTAAGAATCAGCAATAGAAAAATCCAGTAGGTTGGCATTTCGTAGGCTATGAGACAATGATGAAGGGTCATCATCGTCATCATCAGCTGCGGGATGTCCAGCTAAGGGACAGTGGTGAAGGGTCATCATCATCATCAGCCGCAGGATGTCTAGCTAAGGGACAGTGATGAAGGGTCATCAACGGCCGTAGGATGTCCAGCTAAGGGACAGTGGTGAAGGGTCATCAACATCATCAGCCGCAGGATGTCTGCTGCACATGGGCCTCCTCCAAAGATTTCCTGATCGACCTATTGGAAGCGGTCTGCAGACCTCCTGCGACTTTTATGAGGTCATCTGTCCACCTCGTGGGTGACGTGACGTGGACGTCCGACACTGTGCTTGCCAATAAGGGCAAAGGGTGAAATTTTTCAAAAGGTATCTTAAGGCAAAAAAATATGTCTTGGTTAACATATCGCATCAAATTTACAAAAAAAAAAAAAACAAAAACTAAAACAAAATATACCTAAAAAGGAAGCCGGTAGGAATCTGGTTGTGTGGACGGTAGCCACTGCTAAGCGATAATATCTAACAAGACTTCACCAAACAAATAAATTACTATAATTTTATTACTATAGAAAACTTTCACATAACAAAAGACAACATAAAACAAAATAAACTCTACAATAGCTTCAAAAGTACATCAAACATCTATCTCTTTCACACACACCAATACTCAATAACGCCATCTCTTCCTCTCACCCATATTGACTAATGACATAGATTTGCTACGCAACAATAACTCTACGCCGTAACGGTGCTACGCCGCTACGGTTGTCTACGACGTAGTGTCTACGAGATATTTTATGACCGTTCTTAGAAACTGAGTTATGGAACTGGAATTTGGCATTAATAGTTATTTGTTATTGTTTATTGATAATGAAACTGTTCTGAAATAAAGTAATTTGATCCTTATAGCACAGGCATACGAGTGAGTTTTTATTATAGGGGCATGACACCTGATGGTAAATGTACTAGAGTCCAATAATATCGACTGATAAGAGATGAATACCCCTCAACAGAGGCTACAATAATGCCGGCTAGAACGGGATATACAGGCTGATCCCAGAACGCGACACACGTGGGCCATAAGTCGGGTTGTAATATCTTATGTACCCCTATCCGGATATAAAATATATCCAACCACCAGCAAAGTTTGACTCGTGTTTATATATAAATTATTGACGAGAAACATTTAATGAGAAGTTATGAAACACGCTTCAAAAGTCACATTCCACCGCAGAGTTGCGCAAATATTATTTCACCTGCATACCGGTTTGAATAATACTAAAACGTATATTTTACTAAGAGCGCGTACACACTAGGGTTTTAAACTTTTCTTTCATTTTTTTCTTAAATAAATGCATGCTGTGTCTCCTTAGATTAAGATGCCCATTGTTTCATACCATATTATTTTTATGTTAAGTGATAATTGATTTTTGTTATCTGTTTTGGAGAACTTATAATAAACTAGTTGACCCGACAGACGTTGTCCTGTCTTAACTATGTATGCACGCGCGCATTCTGTCAATCGCTGACAGTTATTTCAATCGATTGACAGTTATATAAAATTAATATTTTCGTTAAGTTTTCTTAAATATTCTAATTTTCCGCGCAATTTTTTTCTTTCATAAGAACCTTCTCCTGACAATAACAAACACAACAAAAATATTGTGATATCGGTCCAGCCGTTCACGCGTGATGGCGTGACCGAGGGAAATAGGGATTCATTTTTATATATATATACTTAGGCACTAATATAGTACCTCCGAATTCTTCTAATGATAATTAGATTTTGCATAAACAATGAAAGGGAAGCCGGGATTGGGTTATATGGAGCCGTCGCCACTGGGAGACTGTTCATCAGTGGCGAAGGGTGAAATTTTTCAAAAGGTAACCCGGTGTGAAAAAATTTGCGTCAGTTAAGATATCGGGAGCAATTTATGGGAAAACAAAAACTAAGACAACGAATTAGTCTTGATTCGAAATCGACTAACGTTGACATACATACTAAATTACCTATTATGCGTAAATAATTGAAACATTTATAAAATCGAACAATAAATGTAGATAATTCTCCTTCCATTAATCTATATCTATATACTTATAATAAATCTGTAGAGAGGTCAATTCTGTACATGAAATATATTTCCAAAATAACTATCAGGGGGTGATTAGGGATCGATACTGATGCCAAAAATGCAATTTGTAAAATTTTTGTCTGTCTGTCTGTCTGTCCGTCTGTCTGTCTGTCTGTCTGTCTGTCTGTCTGTCTGTCTGTCTGTATAACCGTTATAGAAACAAAAACTACTCGACGGATTTTAACGAAACTTGGTACAATTATTTGTCATACTCCTGTGCTGGTTATAGTATACTTTTCATCACGCTACAATAAATAGGAGCAGAGCAGTGAAGGGAAATGTTGGGAAAACGGGAGAAGTTACTCCATTTTTTAAGCTTCCGTCGCGTGTGCTACCTTAATGGTTAAAGCTACGCAGAAATCATGTATGACGGAAATGTTCTCCTTAAAATTATGTAAAAAAATATCCCACGACAGCATATGTCTATCTTTTATGGTTGACTCACAATAACACGTGTAACTCCCGATAGCTTAGCAGTTCGAAGCTTTCTTATTATATTTGTCTACTCTTACGTTTATAACACTCTCAGTCATCCCTAATTAAAAAAGTTAACATTATTAAATATTCCATAAATAGAATCATAGAAATCGGTATAGAAACACCAAAGTTATACATGATATGCTAATAATAAGCCATCACGCGTGAATACTGAATCCCATCATCAGACCCTGACCGGACAATCGGACCACCTGCATACCACCATACATTAAAAAAACATCCCGACAAATTGAGCACCTCCTCCATTTTTGAAGTCCGAAATCCACGCGGGCGAAGCTGCGCGCGGACGCTAGTCACAAATATAAGTACTTACCTATTAATTTGTTATAACAGCAACAAAAGTAAGTATTAAAATTATAACCACACTACCTCCAAATAAGTATCCGTATTCTTTTTTTTTTTTTCAAAATAAAACTTTAAATGTAATTACCTCATATAGAAATAGGTATCACGATCGCCAAACAGACCAACAGTTTAAAGGTACTTACATGATAAACGTATATAATTATCAATTTAAATAATCAAGAAAGGTTATTCGTTAACTTTTGCTTGTATCGTTTTAAATTCAGTAAAATATAATAAGTAAGTATTTATTTTCTTCTAACACACATTTTGTGTCTAAAATCAAAAACTTTCTGATCTACTTTTAATATTTAACCATCTAAATACTAATTTGTGAAATTACAGACTAATAATATACTTACGTAAAGGTAGACATTAAACTGATCACAGGTAGTTAATTCCATTATAATACACATTTACTTGTAGTTTCTAAATAAACAAAGCGCTGGTAACTAAATATCACAAAACTATCAAAAAATAAAATGAATATGAAAATTTACAAACACCGCAACTTGGTAGCATAATAAATTATGACGTTTAATGGACGTAAAAAGTGACAACTATACAAAGTCGGTTAACGTGAAGCCGAAAATGCTCGGGTTCCCTTTCCCCATATCTTCCGCGCGATTCCGACAAACACTGGCATAGAAAGTCATACAAAGTGCTGCCATCTGTATTAAAAAACATACTACGACATTAAGCCGCTTGACAGCGGGTTACCTTAGGCCAGTGGCGTCACAATTTCACTTTGGTAACGGAATTTCTGGGGAACTAAATACAAGGTGCGCCATCTAACGTTATTTAAAATAGGTAATCGATATCGATTAAATTAACAAACAACGGGCTATTCGCCGATAGATGTCATTATTAAGTGATCATTAATTAATAAGTTAAGCTATTATAATTATTGTCCACTGTATGGTATGTTGTAAATTTATATTTGCCTATTAAATATTTTGTTTAGTATCACCGAAAACCTAAAAGGGAAGCCGGTGGGAATCGGCTTGTATGGACGCTTCGCCACTGCTGTTCATAATTTTTGAAAATATTAATTTCAGCATTTTCAGATTTTGAAAAATGTGCAGTCGGATCGAATGTGGCCGGTTTAGGAAAAACTGTTTTATGCCAAGCGTTTCAGATGCTGAGAATCAGACTCAATGAAACCATTAGAGCTATAATTAATTTTAACGTAAAAAAATTGAAAAATTACTTCATATATTTGTAGAAGATCTGCACTTCAGTGGCGAAGCGTCCATCACCCGATTCTTACCGGCTTCTCTTTTAGGTTTATTTACGTTTGTCTTACTTTTTGTTTTTTGTTAAATTGGCCGGGATACATTAGTTAAGGCATTTCCTCGAGTTACCTTTTGAAATATTTCACCCTTCGCTCCTGCTCCACTTCCAATGTTTCGAAGGCAAGCAGCTTTCATAGTCTTGGAGTTAAAAAAAATACATAAAAACCGTGACAAAATCAAGTAATTTCAATGATGTTGTTAATGACTACTACCATAACTGCAGTATAACCCTTGTAGAGTCCCTGTAAAGCCGAGCGCAGTACTAGAGTCAAGTTGAATTTGTCCGAGTTACGATTTAAAACTGCGCTACGTAGAGTTGTAGAGCGTTAACGTAAGAGTACTGCGGAGTTATACACAACTCATCACGCCTGTACCAAAGGGGTAGGCAGCAGTGGCGAAGGGTGAAATTTTTCAAAAGGTAACTCGAGGCAAAAATAAATTGTTTTAGTTAACATATCGCTGCTAATTTAACAGACAACAAAAACTAAGGCAATTGGAAATCAACCTAAAAGGGAAGTCGGTAGGAATCAGATTGTATGGACGCTTCGACACTGGTAGGCAGCACTAGTGCACCCAACAGTGGTGAATGGTAAAATTTTCCGAAAAAAATAAATAAATGTCGCACTCTTAATAATATAATGACCCATTCCAAAATTGCTAGTTTGAGGGAATCGTCAAACAAGTAATTTCTGTTTGCGACCTTTTAGTTTTTTCCCTTTTTTTCATACTATAGGTTTCATTTTCCCTATCTTTAATAAGCTTAATTTTATAGCAACTTCAAAAAAAAGGACAAAAATTAGTTTTCCGACTGTCACAAATTCACTAACAATTTCGAAATAGGTCATTTTATTAAGAGTGCGATGTAGTCTGTAAATCGTTCTTATTATAATTTCTACATAAATTCTATTTGGCGGCGTAAAGGTAGACACCGCTGTAGATGAACAGATGGTTGCGTTCCTCTATGGAAGGGGAAGATCTCCAGTCAGGCAGATGTAGTGACCGGCCGCGGCCCCTCCGACGGTTCCTATTCAGAGGTGGTATATATGCTGCACCTCGCGCAAATTCTGCCAATGCATTCCAGGATCGTTTATCGCCATCTTGCGTGATTGCTTTGCGTTAAATCACTATAGTTGTGTCAATACATAGGTCTTCTCGTAGTTCCATTGATGTTGACGAGATGGCGGTGTGTACACTTATTGAACCGCCACATTAAAACAGATGATATAAAATTGTGCAAGCGTGATTCAGGATCGTCTGTCGCCATCTATCGTGATTGCTGTGTGATATCACTGTAGTTGCGTCACTGCATCGATCCTCTTGCAGTTCCGGCGATGTTGACGAGATGGCGGTGTATGCACTAATTGTACCGCCACATCTACATAAAGAGTATCCGACAGGAATAGGATTATATTGACCCTTTCCCATTGACAGACAGTGTTAACTAACGAGAGATGATCCCTCCGTCGATGCAGTATCGGTCTTTTGAACCGGATATACTCATATGGGCCACTGTGGCGGCTTTGACAGTCGTATCAATGCTGTACCCGTATAACGGGCTCGGTGGCGAATCGTTAAAACTATTTGTAGATCTCTTTAAGTGGGATGTGTTCAATAACTTCCAAAAAAACAGGGGATTTTTCAGATACACGTTTGTTTATTTTTTTCTCGTCTTAAGTCTAACGTCTTACTTACAATAATGTTTTTTTTTTTCATTCCCTTTCATCCACTCACTTATTCTTAGCATTTAATCTATCTCTTTCCCTCCTACCTTATTCTACTAGTTTATCCCTTTCACTCACCTTCGGTCCATATCTGTACGTTCCGTTTCACAAAATAATAAGAAATTAAATTTAGATCCTACATTTATGCATATTAGTACCTATATGTTGTGTCGTGTTTCATTTCGGAAACTTTCATCTTTCATCACTGCTATCTGTACTTCACTACTCTTATAGTCCAGTGTCAAGCCTCATTGATTAAAAAGAATTTTAGACATATAAAAACACGTATTTTGTATTTGTTTTTCAAATAAATGTATTAAAATAAGTCGCTATTTGTCCACCTGATACAATTGACAGTTGACACAATTGTACCGGCCCTAGAAAGCGGATAAACACAGATTGGAGTGGGGTCCAATAGAATGTAGACTGACGAGAGATTATCCCTCAGTCGACACAATTATGCCTGTTGGAACCGGATATACACAGGCTGATACCGGAATGCGGCACACGTGAGGCACTATGGCGGGTTTTAACACCTTGTGTACAGCCACTATGGGTGGATATAAAATATATCCTACCTCCAGCAAAACAATTATTAAGTAACAAACATTAGGAACTTTTATTGTCGTCCCCGGTGAGGATCGCGACGCGTTTCTCCCTTATTGCTTATTTAAAAATACATATATACATCATTTTATTTCTTCTTCCCTGCCAGCCCGAGCTGGCTTCTTTGTTTACTAAGTATATTTTTAATTTATTTTATTTTCAATATTAATTGTGTTTGTTTATATAAGCTAATTTAAATAAGTAATAATGAAATATTCTCATGTACCTTATCATAAGTGCAACTATGTTCGCCTACGTGATGAATAAAGCTTTTTTTTTTAAATATTGATATACAAAAAACCATTGGATCAAGAACATTGCTGTCACATTTAGTCTACCATGTAGTATCATGGGATGCACGTTGCCCGAACCCACTATGTATTTTTTTCTTTTTTTTGTACCTTATTATAAATGGTTGTGTGCGTCCTAGTATATTGCGAATAAATGTTTCTTTCTACCACCAGACTTTGTATAACATCTCTGCTTACCCCTAAAATATAGTTATTTCGCAGGCATACACCCATTTGAACTGACGCAACCATTCCAAACTGCGAACAAACTTCGAGTCCCCGCTTCGTATAAACGGCACAAAAACTTCATTCGCCGATTTCCTGAACCGAAATATAACCCTCCCTGCCCCCTTCGCCCCGCAGTTCCAAACTTGCCCCATTAGCTAAATATTATAAATTGATTGTGGCGTTAAGGTGATGTAGACTCTATCGTGTAGAGTTAAGGTGGGTTTTTTAGTGTAGAAGAGCTTTCAAAGCTTTCCGAGTTGGTCACTTGGTAGAACTTTCTCCGTAATGTAGTAAACGTTTGAATTTGGAAAAACATTTGTTTTTGGAAAAATTGTTGGAATAATTTCACGAATATTTTTAAAGGTTGATTTTTTATAACTATTGAAGTGCTTTATTTTATGCTATATGTGTTACTAGCTTTTGCTCGCGGCTTCACCCGCGTGAATGAGTATTCCGGTATAATTTTTTTCCGACTTACTTGATATGAATCGTTATATTATGACCAAATTACATAAAATCATTATAAATTGTTGCCTATATGTTATTCTGGTGTATAACCAATATTACTATAATTTTTCTATCAAATCCGTTCAGTAGTTTTTAAATATGATATTTATTATGTTCGATTTTGACAATTATTCTATAGCTATAAATGTAATAATAATATCAGCTTTGTAAGTCTTGAGCTTCGCCATCGGCTAGTCATAATTTTTTAAATATTTTTATATGCATGTTTTTTTAATAGGTATGTAAAAAAAATGTAAAATAAACCTTTAGAATAAAGGGAATTGACAATATCAGCCCTGATTATATACTGTCACACTGCTGCATGCGTATCTACTACTGAAAGGGATTAGGCCTTAGTCCACCACGCTGTAGTGTGCGTTGGTAAACTTCATACACCCTCAATATTCCTATAGAGAACTTCTAAGGTCTTCAATCATCGCTTGCTTCACCAAAGCAAGCGATGATTCACAAGGAATACCCACATAATTTTAGAAAAATCACAGCTGTGTTTTAGAGCCTGCGGACATTCGTCTCGGCAGTCCGTTCCACAACCACTAGGCTATCCCCGTCACTTAAGTTATAATTTATTTCTATAAATAATATTAAATATTTTTAGTTTTTAGTGGTTTTTGAAACCATTTTTTTTTTCTTTGGTAAATAGTTTTCAATTTTTTGCTATCTACACCTTCCATAAGACTTCAAAGGCTTATCTTGTTGATTTGTACTGGATTTTAAAACAATAACTATTATAATAATTATTACTATCCACTGCGGTTATCAGGTGATTTATTGACCCCCGCGTTTAAAAAATTTGTGACGGTATAATTAAATACACCGCCATCTAGTCTACATCGTCGGAACTGCGAGATAATCGATGTGCTGCCATTGACATAATTGTTGATAACGCACAGCAATCACGCTAGATGGCGACAGACGATACTGACTTGCGATAGCAGAATTTGCACGACGCAGTATATATACCATTTCCAAATAAAAACCGTCGGAGGAGCCGCGGCCGGTCACTACATCTGCCTCACTGGAAATCTTTCTCTTCCATAGAGGAACGCAACCATCTGTTCCTCTATAGTAGCGTCAACATTTATTCTGCTAAAAACTCATTATAATAATATATAAAACGATCATACCCTGAGTATCGATTACCGATTTCATATATTTTACAATCGATTTGAATTTAGGCGTCTGTTTATAATAATCGATTAAAAAAACACTCCATTTATGGTAAACTCCATGATTACCCGTGGATTATTTGAGTAGCTTTATACTCTGAAGCTCTACAAGGCTGGTGGTAGTAGAATGTTCGCATCCAACCGGATAGCGACCACCGAACACAAGGTACAAAACTCACCATACTATACATTGTAAATGACGTAATCCTACTTATTTTTCAACCAATTTTGATGCCGACTTCATAGAATTTCTTTTTCATACCATTTTCTGTTACATATACAATAATAAAAATCAAACACTATCATCATCAGATAATTTAACTTTAAAAGCAATTCAATGATCTCAAAATAAGTCTGATAGATATATATTAGTTTACACCTAAATTTTGAGTTTACATAAGAATAATGGCAATAATTATAATAAATTTTATGTTTCTTTTTAATATAAGGACCATAAATAATTACAATATACATTTGTTATATAATACTACATACATTGAATAGCTTAACAGTCAAAAATCTGAATAGGAGGTAAATTTTAAATAGATATAAATTAAGTGAAATATAAAAACAAAAAAGTAAAGAACAACATCATTTAAATTATATTATATTCATATTTTGGTCCCCAAGATACAGGCATTGCCCAGTTTGGGGCCCCCTGGCAATTTTGTTTTAAATTAGTTATAAGCACTAACATTACATACTAATAATAATTTAATTAAGTATTTATGTGTTCCTATTTATTATATTTTGTTTGTGCAAATAAAACATTTATTATTATTATTATTAAACATAGGTATGTACCCTATTGTACTGGTTAGTTCTCTGCCGCCCTCGGGAATCAAGGCGTGAGGTTATCTACATAATTAAAATATAGGAGAGATCTGCCCCAAGACTAGCGCAATGCAGTCCGTGCAGTGCGTTAAGTTTTGATTTTGAACATTAGTGATATTTATTAAGAGTGCCATTTTAAAAACTGACTGCCTCGGTGGCGTAGTTGTACTGCATGCGCGGTACGACAGCGCTCTGAGGTCCTGGGTTCGAATCCCGGGCAAAGGGATATTTGGGGTTTTCTGCTTAGTATCAGGCCGGAGTCTGGAATTTGGGACAGATCACGGAACATAATTGGCGAAAAGTGGGTGCCCTGGTTGCGCCTCTCCATACCTCTTCGGGGATAACTGCGTGAAGTTATGTGTGTGTGATATTTTAAAAATAAACACGCTATTATCCCTGATGGGATAGGAGCGGTCCAACTGGAACATCTACTTTTCACCAAGCAACTCGTCCCATGATGTGATAGAAGCCAGCCCATAACGCACAAATGCCACACTCCGGGCTGATTGTGAAAAGTGACAAATATCAATTTCCCGACCCGGGATTCGAACCCATGATGTTTATTTTGTGTTATAATCACGTACTAAAGGTACACTGTCATAGCTTCTAAATAATAATCATATTATCACTATCTTAATTTTTTCGTTAACAACAATGTAGAACAATGTAGAACATGTATATAAAGCAACTGAAGTCAAGCAAATCCATAATCTATATAATAATACTGAGCGATTCTACTACATTCTATAAAAAGCATTCGCAGCGCTCGCTCCGCTCAGAGTCCCGAAATGAGACTCCAATATTTGAAAAAAGAACATTTATCAAAACAAATTACAGTTGAAAACGTTTCACACAAAACTGGCCTAATAATTTGATTTGGTGGCCAGTGCATTAAATGTATTTTATTTCACGCAAAATTAACCTCTATAACCTAAGTAAAGAGAATATATTAGCGTATCAATAGCTACGGTTGTGTTCTTTTACAATTGTACAAGATGATTTGTCACAACCATTTCAAATTTGGAAAAAGGAATCCGCCCGTAATGATGTGCCGACGCGGAACGGAACGCGTTCGCGTAATGTTAGTTATGCCTTTTTAAATTTGGATCGTTTTTCATTGATTGTTGATTGAAATGGAACGTTATTTAATATTATATAAATAAAAAAACATGGTAAGTGGGTAATGATTGAGTTAGGGTGAGCTGATTTGTGCCTAAAGTGCGGTGTCTTCTGAGAGATTACTGTAGGAAGAAATATTGCATGTTACTCAAAGACATGGCGGAATAGCTGATCTCAGACTGCAATAAGAGTTCTTCTCTATTCATACGTACACGCCTTCATTCTGTGAGGCGAATCAGAAACATAGTGGCACAAGATACGATCAAAATAAAAAAATATATATAAGGAACTAGCTTTTGCTCGCGGCTTCGCCCGCGTGAAGGTGTTTTCCAGGATAAAATTCCACTGTTTGATAAAAGTCTTGCTACATATTTTCCCGGTACTTATAGGTTCAAACTAATTTTATCCCCAATCTATAATTTCAGTTCAATCAGTCGAAAATCTAAGAACATTTATACAAACTTTCATCCCCTATTTTATCCCCTTAAGGGTAGAATTTATCAAAATCCTTTCTTAGGGGATGCCTACGTCATAGTAGCTTTATGCATGTAAAGTCTTAGCCCGATCCGTCCAATGGTTTGGGCTGTTCCTTGATATATCACTGTCAGTCACCTTTGAGTTATATATTATATTAACAACTGAAGTTAGCTAAAATTGAGTTTCTCGAAGCCGACCACTATTTATGTACTATGTATTTTGAGACTATGCAATTTTGTCGCGTTCGCGATTCACTTTCACTTTTGTTGAGTTTCAGAACGCGATATTAGATCCTCCAACGCGCACGCGAATTTGAACTTTATGCAGCGGTAATAAATTACAAATTGACTCTCCATTTTATTTAGAAAACGTTTGTATGGGAAATAGAAAAATGCTGTTTTGAGGATTTTCCCGGCAATTATTCGAATTTTTCTCACCTTTTAAATCTTCCCTAGACCTCCACGAATAATTCAAGACCAAGATAAGATAAATCCGTTCAGCCGTTCTCGAGTTTTAGCGAGACTAACGAACAGCAATTCATTTTTATATATATAGATAGGGATTTTAGGAATTTACTACAGTAATATCATTAAGTTGTTTTGTCGCTATTTTCTAGGTGTTAAATGTCTATACAAGGGTCCGTCGGTTCGTTCCACCGCGATGTCTATCATAGTCAATTGTGCGAGCAGTATTGTGTTCCAGTTTGATGGACATTGTGGCCACGTAGGCGTTACGAAACATCAAGCATCAACCTCAATCATAACTTAGGGTTGGCAACACATTTGATCATGCATAGACGTTGAAAGTAAACTACTTTTCGGATTTTATCGCGGTTTTAATGTTTTAGTTTTCTCCCGACGTTTCGAAGACTTTGCAGCCATCATAGTCAGGGGGGGGGGGACTAGACTGCTATAAAAAACCGCGATAGAATCCGAAAAGTAGTTTAATTTCAATGTCTAACATTCGCGTAAACATAAGAAATCATCATGCATAACCGGTTGTTTGTTTATTGTTAATTTGTCAAACCTTACGATAATTTGGTTTGGAAATCTCTACATATTATAAAACAAAGTCCCCTTTTCTGTCTGTATGTTATCGATTTTCTCAAAATCTACTGAACGGATTTTTATGAAATTTGGTATGGAGATAGTTTAAGACCCTGGGAAGGTTATAGGCTACTTTATATCCCAGGAGGATATTTAGCGAGATTTTTATCCCGGAAAACAAAATCACGCGAGCGAAGCCAAGCAAAAGCTAGTATAATTATAAACAATTTATTTCAGAAAAATCAGCATATTGCATGCAAGAATTAAATTAACTTCTTAGAACCTCAACACGGTACCTCCAAATCATAACAAAAAGTAATTAGTCAATACTAATCGGACCATATTTTGACATATTTACAAATGACATTTTGATTAGTGTTTTGTCGGGATCGGATCGAAAGGAAAAATTGGTACTGTTAATTGAAAGGGACTGTAAGATATTTCCTGTCTGTTTCCCAATACTCTATTTATTCTATGACGATTCGAAATGGCATAACGCTTGCGCGCCGCGGCCGCGGAGGGCCCGCCGCCCGGCCAGTCGCGCGCGATACGTGGCGCTGTGCACGCGGCGCGCTAGCGGCCTCAACCACCTGTTCGATTTTTAAAAACTACGCGTTCTTTTTTTGAATTTGCGCTCGGGTGCTGGCTGGTAATTGATTTTATTTATATTTTTTTACTGTGGTAAGTTTGGTATATTTCTTTATTTGTCATGATTAATTATTGTTTTAGTTTTTAATTAAAAAAAAAACAAATAAATAACAAGAAATATGAAATGTAGTTGTAAAATTCTCAATTTTTTTTATACATTTGCATATTTTTCATTAATTATAACGAGCAAAAATATATGTAAGATAGATAATATACCTTAAATTAACTAATGAAACACAAAGAAACAAATGAAAGCCATTTTGCGTCATTTTAAAAATACTTTATGTAAATCAATATATCGCTTTAAAAGATGATTGCAATATTATCTAATATCCAATAAATAAAACTATTTAACAGATCATAATGATCAACTATTCCGATACCTTTTTTTAACCAACAAAATCATGCTCGAGAATATTCGAGATCTTCCATTGCAGAACTCGATGTGCAACGCAATATTGTATGATTCCATTGCGTGTGCTTTTAAAAAGAGATTAAAAAAAAGAACAACGTACAGTCGAATTGAGAACCTCGTCCTTTGAAGTTTGTTAAAAATAAGATCGATTTTTCGTGTTGCCAATTGTATTTTTTTTTATGCGAGCATGGCAAAGACCCACTGCATTTGATGGTAAGTGGAGTGGGCTCCAATGTCGACTGACGAGAGATTACCCCTCAGTCGACACAATTATGCCTGTTGGAACCGGATATACACAGACTGAACCCGGAACGCGACCTATGGGCTACTATGGCGGGTTTTAACACCTTGTGTATGGTCGTTATCCAGGCGGATATAAATATATCCTACCACTATTAAATTCCGATTACTTTTTATTCTTTTTCTTTTGCTTCCAAGGGAAATAATGTTTTTTTTTTAAATAGAAGTCGCTGACGTTTTACAGTTTTAGAGATTTTTGTAACGAGCGGAGCTATAAGTAAAATCTAGTAAAATAATATAATGTACTTAATCTCGTTATATTAACGTTACAAATTGAATGGCTTATTTTGTTTATTAATATAATTATTCCCTATTTTGCGAGCATATAAATTAACTTCTCTAAACAACAATAAAAAAAACTCTGTATCATGTTCTATACAGTCTATAACTTAAATTGATTTTGAAAAGCGCAACACCAGTTTCTTGCCCGTTCTCTGGTGAGAACTGCACGAACTGGTGGTAGAGTTAATATTAACGGAATCTAAATAATGTATAACATTTTACGGGTTTAAATAAATGATTTCATTTCAATGTCGTATACTATAAGATAACAATTTTATCTGAGATCTCCCCCTCGTTTAATAGATATGAGATGTTTATAAAAGTAGAGGTTCTTTATAATCTTAGTTCATTTTTAACCGACTGCAAAAAGGAGGTTATTTAATACGAAGTCTTTTTTTTGCTTTGTATGACGAGACGAGCTTGCCGTTCGCTTGATAGTAAGCGATACGATCCATAAACAGTAGAAACACCAACACTTTATATAACAAAGTATTGTTTGGTATTCCACTGCGCTCGCCATCCTGAGACGTGAGATGTTAAGTCTTATTTTGTCCAGTAGTTACATTGGCTGCTTTTTATGTTTGTAGAGCTTTCATTTTGCGATATTGGACTCGATTCCCTATGTTTTTTCGTGTTTTTAATCTGAGTTAAAAAGACGTTTGCTCAGTACCTAATTCTTTTATGTTACTTATATATATTAATATATGCCCTGTATTGTATACTATCCTACTGCTTCACGGGCCTTCTCTACTACTGAGAGGGATTGGCTTTAGTCTACCACGCTGTAGTGCGGATTGGTAGACTTCAAACACCCTCGAAATTCCTATAGAGAACTTCTCAGGTATGTAGGTTTCCTCACGATGTTTTCCTTCACCATTAAAGCGAACGATAAATTCAAAGGAATGCACACATGATTTTAGAAAAGTCAGAGGTGTGTGCCCTTGGGATTTGAACCTGCGGACATTCGTCTTTGCAGTCGTTCCACATCCAACTAGGTTATCGCCGCTTTTGGTAATTAAATTTTACATAAATTACGAAAGGTAAGCCTGTAGGAATCGGTTTATATGGACCCTGGATAATGATGATATGATATACGTAAATATGCAAGGCTGGTAAAAATGGAATTAACGAAAATGGATAGAAAAAGTTCGCTAGTATACACGGTCATTTTGACATTGCGTTACTAAATGAAACCACATACTCGTCTTCACCTTTGCTAACTTTGTGCCAAAAATCATCCATTATTACCAATATTTTCAGGAAAAATTCTGGTTGTAGTTTTCAGATTTTTTGATCATTTTGTAGTTTAATACGAATATGGCGTGTGCGTGTAATTCTGACTGAAAGTATGATTTTGCTGCGACGAATTCTCTTAGAGTAGTAGTTAAAATAGATTTTTATTATTTTTTGTTCGAAACTTACACTTTTTATTTTACATCTACGGCTCAAGTAACTTATTGTAGTGGTAGTCCAAGTCCAAGTAGATAAGTATGTGGTTTTATTTAGTAACGCGATGTCAAAATGACCCTGTTTGCCATTATGTGGAGATGTAGTTAGGTGCGTGGGTCAATTACAGTGGACGGAGTTGGGGGTTTTATTGAGGGGACAAATAATAGTGAATTATCAAATAAAGCCAGCCTAGTTGGGTATGGAACGGTCTGCCGAGACGAATGTCCGCAGGTTCAAATCCCAAGGGCACACACCTCTGACTTTTCTAAAATCATGTGTGTATTCTTTGTGAATTTATCGTTCGCTTTAACGGTGAAGGAAAACATCGTGAGGAAACCTGCACATCTGAGAAGTTCCTTTATAGGAATTTCGAAGGTGTGTGAAGTCTACCAATCCGCACTAGGCCAGCGTGGTGGACTAAGGCCTAATCCCTCTCAGTAGTAGAGGAGGCCCGTGCCCAACAGTGGGACAGTATATAATACAGGGCTGATATTATATTATATTATATTATATTATATTATATTATATTATATTATATTATATTATATTATATTATATTATATTATATTATATTATATTATATTATATTATATTATATTATATTATATTATATTATATTATATTATATTATATTATATTATATTATATTATATTATATTATATTATATTATATTATATTATATTATATTATATTATATTATATTAATTTTTGAGGTTTTCCTCTGCTCGAGCTAAGCTCGGAATACTGAACGCCCGCCCTGAGACCCTCAGGGAAAGGGTGGCCCAGTTTCCCTTTAAGTGAAAACGGAATCCCCTAGAACTTTACTTATTATTTTTGTTGTGTGGATGGATGCCTGTTTCTGGATGATGTGTATGTTTATTCCTGAGTCCAATTTATTGCAGTATTTGTGTAGGGATTTCGCAATTACCCCTGTGGCTCCTACAACTATGGGAATGATTTCTGTTGATGTGTTCCATAACCTGGCTATTTCGCGTTTCAGTGGATGGTATTTACTTAATTTTTCAATTTCTTTTGCTCCTATGTTATAATCTGATGGAACTGTGATATCTATAAGGTATGTTTTATTCTCTGTTTTGTTAATGTATATTATATCCGGCCTATTGTGTACTATGGTATTATCTGTTTGGACTGGTATCTCCCACATTAGTTTGGCGCTATCATTTTCTTTAACTTGTGGTTGCATCAAGTGTTCTTGCCACCACAGGTTTGACACTGGAAATTTATGTTTCTTAGCTAGGGTCCAGTAAATATATTGTACTATATTGTTGTGTCGTTTAGTGTAGTAAGTGCCCGCTAGTTTTTCACACCCGGAAACTATATGTTGTGTGGTCTCGTCTTTTACCGAACAAAGCCGGCATTTACCGTCGACTGCTCTTTTAATATGTCCCGCTCGTGTTGTTTAGTCATAACTGCTTGATCCTGAATTGCGAATATGGCTGACTCTAATGTTGGAGATACGGGTTGTTTTTTAAGCCACCGGAAGGATTGTGCCCTATCTATATTTTCCTTTTCCAAAACGGATTTATAAAACTGTCCATGCAAAGATTTTAACTTTATTTTTTGTACTCTTATTTTAACTATTGCGTGTTTGATTTCTTTATCTGTATATTGTTGATTTTGTCTTAAACCTAACTCCTCTAGATAAATTTGATTTTCCTTTGTTATAGAATATTTGTCTTTATTTTTATCGTGTTCCAATATTGCTCTTAGTATATAATCCTTTTTGGTATCTAAATATGTATTGTATTTAATTATTTGTGTATGGTGTAATGTTTCTAAACTGGTTAAGCCCCTTCCTCCTTCATCTATTGGCAAGTACAATCTTTCTACGTCTGCTTTTTGTTGGTGTGCTTTATTCATTGCTAATAATTTCCTAGTTTTTACGTCTATTTTCTTAAGATCTATTGTTTTATAGTTAATAATTCCAAAAGTATACAATAAAACCGGTACCGCGTAGATGTTAATCGCTCTTAAAAGATTTCGCGCATTGAGATATGAAGCTGTTAGATGTTTTACTCTACGGAAATATTCTTTTTGTATCTGTTGCCTGATTTCTCCATGATCTATTTTACCTGCCTCGTTAATCCCTAAATATTTATATTTTTCATTTATTTGTAAATGTCTAAATTCTTCTCCATTTAACAGAATATGTCCTTCCCCATGATGCTCATTTCTCCTTCCTGCTACCAAATGTAGTACATTGCATTTATTGAGTCCGAACTCCATCCCTATGTCTCTAGTAAATATTTCTGTGGTGTCTATCAGAACTTTTAGATTAGTTTTACTATTTGCATAAATCTTTACGTCGTCCATGTATAGTAGATGATTTATTGTGGTATTATCTTTGAGTCGGTATCCTTTAAATTCATATTTGCTTAGAATTTGAGATAGAGGGTTAATGCCTAAACAGAATAAAAGTGGGGATAAAGAGTCGCCTTGGAATATTCCTCGACGAATGTATATGGGGTCGGTGGTTACACACGCGTTACCTCCGCGAGCTGTCATGATCACGTTCCACGTGGGCATGACCATCTCTAGAAAACTTCGGATAATAGGTGGGCATTTGTAGAGATCTAGTATCCTGAGTAGCCAGTCGTGCGACATGCTATCAAAAGCTTTCCGATAGTCAATCCACGCCATGCTAAGATTTTTTTTGGCATTTATGTGCGTCTTCAAGTATGGCCTTGTTGATCATGAGATGATCTTTGCAGCCCCGTACTCGTCGCCTGCAGCCTCTTTGTTCTGGTGCTAGAATGTCATTTTTGTCACAATGTACATAGAGTTCGTTAGCCATAATAGATGTTAGTAATTTATACATAGATGGCAAACATGCTATAGGACGCCAGTTCTTTGGGTCCTGAGTGTCATCGCTTTTGGGTATTAATATAACGTGACCTGTCGTAAACCAACTGTCAATGGGTTCTAATCCTTTAACCATCCTGTTAAATAGCTGGGCAATGTGTTTATGGGCGCTCGTGAAATATTTAAGGTAGTAGTTTTGGATTTTGTCTATACCGGGTGTCTTCCAATTTTGCGTTTTCCTAACTGCGTCTCTTACTTTCCCTACATCTATATCTTCAAACTGGTGTCTTTCAATATTTACAGCAGATCTTTCTATTTCGGTTATCCATGTCGCCTCTGTATTGTATGCTATAGGATTTGTTAGTATGTTTGTCCAAAAGTTTTGTATGGCTTCTTTGGTTGGGATTTGAGTGGGATTATGTTGTGTATTATTGAGTGCCCTATAAAATTTGTGTTGATTTTGTGCGAATAGTTTGTTTTGTGTTTTCCTCTCATTAATCTCTTCATACCTACGTAGCCTACCTGCTAAAGCTTTTACTTTTTGTTTTAGTATTTCAATAGTGTTATTTAATTCTACCTCATTAGTGATTTTGTATTTTTTGTATAATGTGCGTTTAACATTTATCATTCTTCTGCTATTGGCTCCTCCTTTAATCTCTACTAATCTTCCTAATTCTTTCCTAAAATCTTCTATTTTTCGTTTAATTCTTTTTTTCCACGGTGGGTCTTGTTTTGGTTTTGGTACCATCGGTGGTGTGTATGGGGATTGTTGGTTTGTGATAATTAATGTTTTTGCAGCTGCATAAATAACATCGCTAATTTCGCGCAATGATGTATGTGTTGCTAAAAGGTTTGGTAAGTATGCATTTATTGTGTTTAAGTTAGATATGAATTGTTTACTAAAACATGGTTTAGGTAAAAACTTTCTGTGCTCTATAGGTGTTTCTCTGACTTCTGATAGTACTTGCAACAGTTCCATAATGATTACGTCTTGATCCTCATTGGCTAAAACTCCCCGTATCTCAGATTCACGAGTAAGCGTAGTGTTTGGGTCTTGTGTATTTAATTGGGATTGTTCAAAAGTGAGTGTGTGCGGTATATTATTAGGTGTGAGATCAGCGTGTTGCGGTGTGGGTTGATCTCGGGAGATGTTAGTAGCTTGTGTTATTGTTGCTGTAAGTATGTCGTGGTTAGCTGTAAATTGAGTGTTTGTTGTTTCGGTAGTTATTCGGGGTACATCGCGAGATTGTGTGTTCGGTGATGGGTGTACCTGCTCGGCTTTTCTCTTAATATGTTCCAATAGCTCTGTTGAGATACACCTTCGTGATAATACACTGCGCACTTGATTGGATAACTTATTGCCTGTAAATTGCCTACATTTTGGGTTATTTGGGTTTCTTGTTTTGAATATGGCTTCTAGTCTCTTTATGTAGCCAGGTCCTCCAGCCTTGGCTTTGTAGTAACAGAACATGAGTTCTTCTAATTCGCTGTTTGACCACTTTTGTCTAGCATCTTTTGTTGTTACTGTGGTCGATGTGGATGTACCGGCAGAGCTTGCGGGAGACGCCTCCCTAGTCCGCAAAGTATCACCCGTTGAGTCTTCGGCTGTAACATCTAGGGACCTACCCCGAACCCCCCTGTCCCCGACTCCCGACCAGCCGGTGCGTCGAGAGTCGCTGGCTAGCATTCTGCCACGTCCGACACCAGCCACGGACGTGCTCCGGCGATCGCCCCCGGACAGCGGCCCTATACGTTTACTATTTGAATCAATCTCCATATTTAATGGGTCACCTTAACCTTGTTAGCCGTGTCAGTTTTACTTATACACGTTGCCCGCCCCCCACGAGGTCTGATGGTCGACTCGGGCGTAAGGTAGGACTTCGGGGGGCTTATATTATATTATATTATATTATATTATATTATATTATATTATATTATATTATATTATATTATATTATATTATATTATATTATATTATATTATATTATATTATATTATATTATATTATATTATATTATATTATATTATATTATATTATATTATATTATATTATATTATATTATATTATATTATATTATATTATATTATATTATATTATATTATATTATATTATATTATATTATATTATATTATATTATATTATATTATATTATATTATATTATATTATATTATATTATATATCAAATAAATGTCGTATATGCAAGGTAATGGATGTAGGATCGAGAAATAGGATCAATTAAATGCCTTTCGCCAACATTAATTAATTTATTAAGTCAGTCCGCCCCGTGACCATGAAGGCTGCAAAGTCTTGAAAACGTCAAGAGAAATTATAATGTAAAAAACCGCTAAAAATCGTAAAATATTTTTATTTCGATGTCTAACATTGGCGTAAACATAATAAATCATTACTCCTGTTTTTTTGTTCCAATGTATTAAACCTGTAAATTTTTGATAGAATGTAAATATATTAAGTGAAACAAAAAAAACATACGAGTAAATTTCGTAACAATATTTCATAAAAAAAGATTCATTGACATTTATTATGAAAAATACTCAAATTCTTAAAAACTATTTCTTTAATTTTGAAAAATACTAAAATAAAAAACGTTAAAAATATATAAATAAAAAAACATATACAATGAGGGCTCGACTGCTCACAACCTAACTCCGTCCCACAAAATTCCGTTAGTGATTAATGCGCCGAGATAGTTCGAGCCTTGGAGGGTGCGGCTTGGGAGGGGGGGTGTATTGTTAACTTGTTAAACCTGCCAAATGAACACAAGTTCTGCAATAAATGCGGACTTAAGTTTGGCAAGGAGAGTGAAATAATTTTGGAGGCTGTGGAACAAGGCTTATGCAATTTATTTGTATACTTTTATTAGCAAGGAGATAGTGGTAGAATATTCGTTTGGCTAGGTACAAGAAAGAAATTGGATAAATTTTTCGATATTTATCTTTTTTTATCTATTTTTGCCGCCAAGCAGCAGTGTATAGTCGCTGTTATGTCCAATTGGAAGTACATTGTAGCCAATGTAACTACTGGACATAAGACTTAACATCTCATGTCTCAGGATGGCGAGCGCAGTGGAATACTAAACACTTTGTAATTCAATGTGTTGGTGTTCCTACTGTTTATGGATCGTATCGCTTACCATCAGGCGAACGGTAAGTTCGTCTCGTCATTCAAAGCAATTAAAAAAAATCACGTATACTTTAGTTTATTTATTCCCTCTAACTTATGACGCCTCGCCCCATACTATTCATGTCTCATATATTTTAGGGTTCATAACGAATGCGACGCTCTAATATTTTTTCTGTTATTTCTCTAACTATACCAGGGAAAATTAAGTATTAAATAGTGGAACCTCATCCTCCTCACCCCATGAGAAACATCTATATATACAAAAATGAATCTCTATTTCCGTTGGTCATCGCATCACGCGTGAACGGATGGATCAATTTCGCAAATTCTTTTTTTGTTAAGTGAATTGTTGTCAGAAGGATCTTATAAAAGAAAAAATTAAGGAAGTTGAGCGGAATATTAGAAAATTTAAGGAAACGAAAATATTAATTTTATTTAACTGTCAATTGTTTGAAGTAACTGTCAGCGATTGGCAGAATGCGCGTGTGCATACTGTAAGGTATCTCAGAAATACAAACACTCAAAACTTATAATTTCAATCACCAATTAACCGTAAACCATCCAATTATAATAACCATCCAATTAACCAACAACCATTTAACTAGAGAACAGCTATCCAGGACGTCCACTCAGGCCTCCAATCTCCAGACTGCCGCTCCCGTCTGTTGCACGCCCGCTTATAGACTCGGTCGGCCGATCGCCCCTCCATCCCCTCCCAATAGTGTTGCCAGGCAAAGATTAATTTGACTCCTTATTCACATTAAAATTCATAATATATAACATTCATTTTGAATTTTACAAAACCTTACAATACATAGTTAAGACAGGACAACGTCTGTCGGGTCAACTAGTTACTTATAAATATACTATAACTATACTCATAACTTAAGTGAAAATATATCAAATTGTGAACTAACCTATGTATACATATTATAAACAAAGTCCCCTTTTCTATCTGTATGTTATCGATTTCGTCAAAACTGAACGGATTTTTATGAAATTTGGTATAGAGATAGTTTAAGACCCTGAGAAGTTTATAAGCGACGTTCTATCCCGGGAAAATATATAGCGGGACTTTTATCTTGGAAAACTCCTTCACGCGAAGCCGCGAGCAATAGCTAGTTAGAATAGAAAAAACATTTCTTTATAGCAGTGTTTCCTCGCTCTCCTCTCTGTCGCATTGCACACTTTTGTCTCCATCCTTTGTGACATCGTTTATTTAAACAGTCTTGTAATTGGGATGTTGCGAGCGAGAGAAATGGTCGCTTCTCTGTGATTCGCTTTGTCTCGAATGTTATTTTATATAAATAAACTAGCTTAAAGCGGCGATAGCCTAGTTGGTTTTGGAACGGACTGCAAAGACGAATGTCCGCAGGTTCAAAACCCAAGGACACACACCTCCGACTTTTCTAAAAACTTTGTGTGTATTCTTTGTGAATTATCGCATACTTTAACGGTGAAGGAAAACATCGTGAGGAAAGATATAATACAGGGCTGATATTATTACACTAGCTTAGAGATTTCCGGGATAATAGTTCCCTTATGTATTTTCCCGGGATAGAAAGTAGCCTTTAACCTTCGCAGGGTTTTAATCTATCTCTATATCAAATTTCATAAAAATCTGTTCAGTAGATTTTTAGAAAATCGATAACATACAGACAGAAAAGGGGACTTTGCTTTATAATGTGTATAGATGACACGATGGTGTGACATTTTATTTAGCTGTCTTGGTTGTGTAATGTCCTGTCGACCCCTTCGAGGATAAGGACTTGATGAACGTGTTAAATGTGGCAAAATGACTTGATAGTGGAAATGTCACCTAATTAAATTTAATGATATATATAAACACACATCACGCATTTATCTCCGAAGTGGTATGCAGAGGCGCAACCAGGGCAGCCACTTTTCGCCAAGTGAGTTCCGTCCCATGATATGGTAGGTAGGCGCTTAAGCGCTGCATGTTTAAAGTTTGATTAGACAATTGACGTTTTCGCGCTGCAGCGAACTATAGTCCTTGAAGAAATATGAACGCAACCTCCTTGTTAATTAATTGTGACTGCGTAGGTTTTTTAAGAACAAAAAAAAAGTACGCTCTGTCTTCTTCCATGATTCAACTCGCGTAATTCCTAATAAAAACTAACTCCGTTTATCTATATATAAAAAAATGAATCCCTATTTCTCTTGGTCACGCCATCACGCGTGAACGGCTGAACCGATTTCACTATTTTTTTCTTATGTTTGTTATTGTCAGGTGAAGGTGCTTATGAAAGAAAAAAATTCAAAAAATTGTGCAGAAAATTAGAAAATTTAAGAAAACTTAGTCATACCTGCTTACACCTGGCTGCGAAGAGGTGCGGCCAAGTGCGCAACGGCAACCGTGGTTTTTCAGAGTCTTTATGTGTATTGTCATGAAGTGGACGATATTTTATTTGAAAAACAAATTAATGAAATGTTTTCCGAAAAATCAATTAACAATAATTTAATTAAAAATATTTGCGGTCAAGTTTTAATAGGCAACCTAGTAGATATATATTCTTCTAAGCATAAATATGTGTAAGAATGTAGTTTTTAACATATACTCGATGAGCGCACTAATTCTGCAGCGGGATCTTAGACTATAACAAAAATATTAATTTTACATAACTGTCAGTGGTTTGAAATAACTGTCAGCGATCGACAGAATGCGCGCGTGCATACATAGTTAAGATAGGGCAACGTCTGCCGGATCAACTACTTTCTAATAAAAACTGACTCCGTTTATATACGATAATTTATTATTTTTCTAACTCCAGAGTTTGAACAAATAGTTTATATGGACGTTCGAGTCTATAGAATATACGTCAAAGTTAAAAAACGGCTCTGTTATATCCGGTTGTAACTGCGAGTAAAAACAAAAAAGTTATTTGTTCAGTAGCTAGTAACTGTAATTGAAGGACAGTAACTCGCCTCGTCACTGTGAGGTCCCTCGTGGTAATTTATTTGCCAACTTTTTCCATCGTCCCGCCGTCCCCAGCCTCCCCGTTAACTTTTATTGCAACGTATACAAAACTTTGCTGTCTCAATTTTGTTTAGAAAATATAGTCGACGGAACAAAGTTTTGTGGTGTTTTTATACGAATTTATGATAAGGCATTGGTTTAAAAAAAAAATGCTTTATTCATCACGGAGGCGAACATAGTTGCACTTATGATAAGTCAAGGTACATGAGAATATATAATTATTACTTAATTAAATTAGCTTATATAAACAAAGACAATTTATATCTATATATATAAAAATGAATTGCTGTTCGTTAGTCTCGCTAAAACTCGAGAACGGCTGAACGGATTTATCTTATCTTGGTCTTGAATTATTCGTGGAGGTCTAGGGAAGGTTTAAAAGGTGAGAAAAATTCGAATAATTGCCGGGAAAATCCTCAAAACAGCAAATTTCTATTTCCCATACAAACGTTTTCTAACTAATACGTAGAGTCAATTTGAGCTTTATTGCTATTGTATAAAGTTCACTGTTGTCTAAGCAATGTAAGTGTGTTCCTAACATCAAAGCAGTGTGCGTTGGAGCACAGAATATAATAATGTAATGTCGCGTTCTGAAACTCAACAAAAGTGATATCGCGGACCCGACTAAATTGAACAGTCACAAAATTTAATATATCATTAGTTATTTGGTTGGCTTCACGATATTATTTCTTTTGTTTTACTTTAAAATGCATGTTTTCGGTATGGACAATTTTTGAGCTACTTTTGCATATCTATACTTATAATAAATCTGTAGAAAGGTCAATTCTGTACATGAAATATATTTCCAAAATAACTGGGGGTGATTAGGGATCGATACTGATGCCAAAAATGCAATTAGTAAAATTTTTGTCTGTCTGTCTGTATAACCGTTATAGAAACAAAAACTACTCGACGGATTTTAACTTAACTTGGTACAATTATTTTTCATACTCCTGAGCTGGTTATAGTATACTTTTCATCACGCTACAATTAATAGGAGCATAGCAGTGATGGAAAATGTTGGGAAAACGGGAGAAGTTACTCCATTTTTAAGCTTCCGTCATTTCGTGTGCAACCTTAATGGTTAAAAGTTCCTTCGATTTCACCAGGATCCCATCATCAGACCCTGACCGGACAATCGGACCACCTGCATACCACCATAAATTAAAAAAACATCCCGACAAATTGAGCACCTTCTCCATTTTTGAAACCCGAAATCCACGCGGGCGAAGCTGCGGGCGGAAGCTAGTTGAAAATAAAATAAATTAAAAATATAGTAAACAAAGAAGCCAGCTCGGGCTGGCAGGGAAGAAGAAATAAAATGATGTTTATATGTAATTTTAAATAAGCAATAAGGGAGAAACGCGATCCTCACCGGTGAGGACAATAAAAGCCCTAACCTAGCTAGGTTAGGGCTTTTATTGTCCTAACCTAGCTAACCAGCTAGGTTAGGACAATAAAAGCGTAGTAGTTAGTGAAAGGCTGGTGGGTTCCACCAGCCTTTCACTAACTACCTAGTTATTTTTTTTATATGGACACGACAATGACTTTGCACTGATTACCCCGCGGCAGTCGGAAAAATTATGCCGGATTGGGGCCGGATATTTATTTCCGTTCGCATAGCGACTACCGTACTCAAATAAAACCCGCCATAATGGCCCACGTGTCGCGTTCCGGGATCAGTCTGTGTATATCCAGTTCCAACATAATTGTGCCGACTGTCGGGTAATCATCTCTCGTCAGTCGACATTCTATTGGATTCCACTTACCATCAGGTGCAGTGGGGTCACTTTGCTGAAGCCTTATACAAAAAAATAAAAGTCTTACACCAATTAAATTTTAATGGGACCATGTCGAAGTAATATGAAATGGAACGCAAAAAGAATAATTTAAATCGGATCACGGGGTAAAAAATTATCGCTGCACAAACATAAAAGGTGACAGCCTAGTTGGGTGTGGAACGGACTGCCGAGACGAGACGAATGTTCGCAGGTTCAAAACCCAAACACATCTCTGACTTTTCTAAAATGATGTGTGTATTCTTTGTGAATTATCGCTTGCTTTATCAGTGAAGGAAAAAATCCTGGGGAAACCTGCAATCCTGAAAAGTTCTCTATAGGAAGTTTGAGGGTGTGTGAAGTCTGCCCACACTACAGCGTGGTGGACTAAGGCTTTATCCCTCTCAGTAATAAAGGCCCGTGCAGCAGTGGGACAGTATGTAATACATAGCTGATATAAAGATCAAAAGATTTACTACGAATTGAGTAACCTCTTTCTGTTGATATCGGTTAAAATAGGGCATAAAATTTATTCTCCCTTGCAGATTAAATACACGTATAAAAAAAGTCATTTGTTAATGCAAGATATAAAAGGAAAAGTAATTATCTTGATGTGTGTATGATTAATGCAGCTCCCGCGGGATCGCCTCGCGACGTTATATGGGATTAACGGAGTCCCGAAGGATAGGGACTACTAGTGGAACTCGAAGGTAGAACGATCTGAGTGAGAAGAGGGATCCTAATATATTTTTTTATACGAGCATTGTAAAGTGACCGCCGGAGATGATGAGTAGAATGGGGTCCAATACAATGTCGACTGACGACAGATGATTACCCTTCGACAGACAATCATGCCTGTTAGAACTGGATACACAGGCTGAAACTGTAACACGACACACTTATGTGGACCGCTATGACGGGTTTTAATACCTTGTGTACAGTTGCTATCTGGGCGGATATAAAATATATCCTACCAATAGCAAATAATAATACCAACCTCGTATTAATTACTATCCCACTGCTGGGCTGAAGGGATTAGGCCTTAGTCCACCACGCTGTAGTGCGAGCATACATCACATACCCTCAAAATTCCTCACAGAGAACTAGGTATGCAGGTCTCCCGCATTTTGGATTGAGGGCTTTTGGAATTCCGCCATGGTATCCCCTGCCTGTCGTAAGAAGCGTCTAATAGGGCACATCGGGGGGTCATCAGCAGGCGGTAGGGGGCCGTCTGCCCTTAGTGCACGTTGTGCAAATTTCTCAAATTGTGGTGACCCCCGGGATGGACGGCAGCGTGGATGGGCCCCACGAAGGCTGGGCGGTAGTCATAAGGCACTTTCTCCGCGAAACAAAATCAAATAGGTGTACAGGTTTCCTCACAATATATTTCTTTACTGTTAAGCAAGCGATAATAGGGTACCGGACTCATTTTTTTCTTTATTGTTATCAAATATTTACGTAATATAAATTATAACACAGAAGGCATTAATAAAATCCGGTAAAAAATCAACAAGTTATGTCTTTGAATTTCGGTGGAAGGGATAATTAACAAGAAAGAGCAAAGAGACGAAATACCCACATGTGACGTCATCAGGAATTACGACGCGTGCGAAAGAAAGAGGTGAAGCGATAACCCCACTTCGCGCCCACTTCTACACATTACAATATTTTAAATATGAATTACTCGCTCCTTTTTTAACCAATTTTTATGCAGTTTTCGCAGCAGTGCTTCTTTTTCGTATTATTAACCATAACATATAGAATAATGTATAAAATCAAGCATAGGCCGGTCCCCTATTGATCGTCTCATCCTCTCTTTGACCGTTTTGAGCCGAGGTTCGTAAGTTAGTGGGTTCCCCTCAGGTCGTTTAGTATTTAAAGGTTGCGAGTATAAAGCGCTCACCAAAAGTCCGGTGTGTTTGTCAGACTAACAAACGTAAATCATATCATAAAATGGTTAACTGAATGCACGTATTGAAAATAAACTATTTTTCGGATTTTGTCGCGGTTTTAATATTTTAATTTTCAATAAGGAAGATGGTTGGAAGCTTGCACAAGCCTGGGATCCAGTTCTACATTTAATTAAATCGGATCCCAAAAGACCGGCTGCCAGACTTCAAGACACTGTGAGCTCATTCTGCGTAGATGGGACAACCAACAGCTAAAAAATTGTAAATAGGTGTGTAATTGTAAAATGTCAGTAGATATTGTAACTTTGACTTTACGGATGAACAACACCTCAGTCCCCCCCGTGACCATGAAGGCTGCAAAGTCTTCGAAACGTCGGGAGAAAAATAAAATATTAAAACCGCGATAAAATTCCAAATAAACTTTAATTTTAATGTCTAACATTCGCGTAAACATAAGAAATCATGAATGCCCGTAATTGCAAAGACTGCCTCGGTGGCGTAGTTGTACTGCATGCTCGGTACGGCAGCGCTCTGAGGTCCTGGGGTTCGAATCCCGGGTCGGGCAAAGTGATAATTGGGTTTTTCTGCTCAATATCAGTCCAGAGTCTGGAATTTGTGCCCGATATGGCGATAGGCTCGCCCCCTATCACATCCTGGGACGGAACACACTTGGCGAAAAGTTGGTGCCCTGGTTGCACCTTTGCATACCCCTTCGGGGATAAAATGCGTGATGGTGTGTGTGTAATTGCAAAGACGGACATGCCCCGTAGAATAGGACCTTTTCTTTCGAGTTTAATTCGAGTTCCGTGCGAGTTACACGGAGCTGACCGTGGTAAGGTCTCGCGGTGAGGCCGAGTGTCGCGGCTGCATCATTTATGGACCCGCAGTGTTACATGTACAAGGACTTGGGAGATAATTTATTTCGCGTCGGCTTTGTGTTAAAGATTCCAGACTGATAAATATTGGGAGTATTTTATATGACATATATAACTTGCTGACCGGGCGAACTACGTACCGCCTAACAGTCGATTCTTTATTTTTTTAATACTTATTCTGCTATTCGGGACACCGGGTCAGCTAGTAAGATAAAAAAAGAAAGACTACATTATGTCAAAAAATAAAAATTATAAAACACTTAAAATTCTTTCCATTTAACGTCACTCAATTGTGTTGCCTTCCCGGAACCCCTCCACTAACACTTAATCTTTATGGTACGGTATTAAAGTTCAAATTGACTTTTAAGTATTTTTGTTTTATTGTTGTTTACAGCAAGTAAACAAAATAAGGAAAAAATATACGGACTGTGACTAGTTGCTGGTAGTAAGGTATTTATATCCGCACTGATATCGACCGACAAGGTGTTAAAACACCATAGTGGCCCAAATAAGTGTCGCGTTCCGGGATCAGCCTGTGTATACTCGAGTCCAAGCTTTTCAAATTAATCAACATTCCCATTTATTACATTCGTGGGCGCCGGAAGGGGGGTCTACGTGCACCCTACCCTAGAACTAAATCACAAAAAATATATATAATATAAAAATATTATATATATAAATATATATATATATATATATATATATATATATATATATATATATATATAGCAACCACAGAGGCTTTTTTAAGAAAAACCAATGTCGGAAACCTGCACCATTTGAATATGAAAAAAAATGATATTATGTAGTATAGTGTGTTAAAAGAAAAAACAGAAAAGTAAAACCAGGATTTTTGGTGAAAATATTAGTTAATGTCGTGTAATTTTTGGCACAATGTCAGCAAAGATGAAGACGAGTATGTGGTATCATTTGGTAACGCAATGTCAATATGACCTTTTATTCGCGTCAAACTATGAAATAAAAACAAATAGAGTTATAAACTCTCAATTATTCTTCAAATCTCGGCCGACGTCAGGCACATCAAAGTAGTTTGGAATAGATTGTATAATGTCGCTCCGAGTCGCTTCGGCTGGCAAATACTGAATTTTATTTATTGATGCAACGAAGACTAGTTCTTTTTGTATTATTTGCTGGAAGGATATTTGTCCGCCCGAAAGAAATTCAAGTGGTGTCAATGAAGTATTCGGAAGACTTCACGAACAGATGCGATATTGATATATTTTTAACCGACTTCAAAAAAAAAGAGGTGGTTATCAATTCGACGTGATTTCTTTTTTGTATGTTTGTTACCTCAGAACTCGTTCATTTATGAACCGATTTGGAAAATTATTTTTTTATTCGAAAGAATATCTCTCCAGATTGGTCCCATAATTTTTTTTCAACATCGTTTCAGTAGTTATCAATTCGCTGTGATTTTTTTTTATGTTTGTTACCTCAGAACTCGTTCATTTATGAACCGATTTGGAAAATTATTTTTTTATTCGAAAGAATATCTCTCCAGATTGGTCCCATTTTCAACATCGCTTCAGTAGTTTGGTTTTAAACATACAAAAACTAGTTCTTCAAACGGGCACAGCAAAATCTCCTCATTGTAGCTGATTGTGGTCCAAGAGAATGTCGACTAATGAGAGATGATTACTCGACAGTCGACACAATTATACCTGTTGGAACCAGATATACACAGGCTGATCCCGGAACGCGACACACATGTCGACATTATGGTCTTGTATACCGAATTAATTTATTATTACCATTGTTAATTATATATGTCGGAGTGAAACTGTTTACTCGGTTATTTTTCTACATGACCGGTAGTTTCACCGGTCTATATTTATTTTCCAGACAGTTATTCAATTATTGAAACACTTCTTTACTTCAATAACAATTTACTGCATAGTAACACTAGCGGAATACATAATGTGCTCGGTTCGAGCGTCCAAATAAGACTCGTACTAAAACTTCTACAAGATTCTTGCTCGTCGTTGTTCGGCCGGTCCTTATATTGACAGCAGTCGACCTCCCTCCTCTTCTAATACTTCCTCGATGTAATGATAGATGGCGCCACTATCGCTCCAGAAATTCACCAATTCAACGAATAACGAGATGCTGCGGCGACATATATAGTATCGTTTTTTTGTTGTTAATTTTGTTAAATTTTGTGTATTTAGTTATTAGTAAGTATTATAATATTAATAATTTAAAGTAACTTATGTATTTTTGTAATTATTATTAGTGAATGCTGTGTCTACTTTTTAACAATCATGTACTTAGTCTAAGCTTTTCTGATACTTTTTTTTATTTGTTAGTCAATGTAACAGTGTATGATTGATTGTAGACCTAATAAATAAATAACATAATCTGAGTCAATACTATCTACTGGTCTCTTTTCCACTAATAGTATCATCTCAGTCAACTCTGATCGCTGTTCCGTGCCAGTAATACAACACTGCCTACCCCTGAAAAGCTGTAAAGGCGTGAAGTTTGTATATTACGAGTGGTCGGTACGTGATCTAAGCACGGCTCGTATATTTTTAACTGATCAATATCTATAAATATTTATCTACTACGGGACTCCCGCAGTGTTGATATTGATTTAATTGAATCGCGTTAGTCATGTGGGTAGGCAGGGAGGTAAGCTGATTTACAGTTTACATACTTTTTCCTTTACTGGTATGTAGAGAATATTGAATACCGACTGCTGAATTTTTATTGACTACAAAGAAGAGGTTCCCAATTCGATGAGTTTTTTTTTATTGCTGTGAATGACGAGACGAGCTTGCCGTTCGCCTGATGGTAAGCGATACGATCCATAAACAGTAGAAACACCAACACCTTGAGATACAAAGTATTGTTTGGTATTCCACTGCGCTCATCATCCTGAGACGTGAGATGTTAAGTCTTATGTCCAGTAGTTACACTGGCTACAATGTCAAACCGTAATACAATAGTGACTACACACTGTTGCTTGGTGGCAGAAATAGACATTGCGGTGGTACCTACTTAGGCGGACTCTCACTTATGAGAGGTCTACCACGAGTAAGAGTATATTTGTTACCTCAGAACTTAGTTATTTATTAACCAATTTGGTTCTTTTTTATTTGAAAGGATCAGATTGGTCTCATAAATTCCGGAAAAATAGTTTTATTTTAATGTCTAACATTCTTAAATATCATCATCATCATTGGCCTATTACATCTAATAAGATGATACATCGTCAACTATTGGAGGTTGTTTTGAGACATTTTCTTTGATGGCTGGAAATACCAACACGAGGAGGACAAATCCAAACGACGTACATACATTATTACTAACCCCTTATTCATAGACGTTATTTATTTAAGGACAGCATTGCTGTGATAACAAATCTGTTTCCCAGCTTTGTTTATCTGACAGCCAACTAGATTCAAGTTGTATCTCAATATTAGCCAATCACAACGGCCCTATGTCTACGCACTGCGAAGGCTGCCATGCCGTCAGCACTGAGAAACAGACTTGTTATCACAGCAATGCTCCGTCCTTAGATAAATAACGTCTATGAATAAGGGTAATAGAGGTCACCCAAGATGATAAGAGGTTGCTAACACGTTCGTGTCGTTTTTCATGTTTCTTGGCTACGTTTTTAAGTCAGGCATTATTGTGTGAGGTTACGCCTTCAAAGATAGTTTTTTACCAGACACCGTGATTCTCAACTAATCTTAGCTAGTCGAGTAAACATAAGAAATTAATATTAATTATTAAAATAATTTTATTAAAACAATATATAATAATAATAGCCCTGTATTATATACCGACCCACTGTTGAGCACGGGTCTCCTCTTCTGAGAGGGATTAGACCTTAGTCCACCACACTGTAGTGCAGGTAGACTTCACACACTCTTATTCCTATAAAGAACTTCTCAGGTATACAGGTTTCCTCACGATGTTTTCCTTCAGCGTTAAAGCAAACGATAATTGACAAAGAATACACACATAGATTTAGAACAGTAAATTTGTGTTTGGCTTTGCAAGCTGCGGACATTCATCTCGGCAGTCCGTTCCACAACCAACTAGGCTATCGCCGCTTAAAAGCAATATAATATTATATTTGTATCACGTCCCACCTGTGAAGTCGACGTGTGTCGCAAACACTGTCGAAGTCACGCGATTTTCGACATTATGTGCTCCTTGCGTGTTCTTATGTACTACATTTGTTAGGTAGTACACGTCGAAGGACGGGTTCAAAACCGAACACATCATTGACATAAGTAACGTGTGTATTTGTGAATTATTGCTTGCTTTAACTGTGAAGGGAAACATCGTGAGGAACCTGCACACCTGAGAATACTTACTGGTGGTAGGTCTATGTTAAAAATTAAAATAAATTTAATTAATCATCATCACCCGTAGGATGTCCACTGTTGGACATGGGCCTACCACAAAGATTTCCAGATCAACCTATTGGAAACGGCCCGTATCCAACGACTTTAATTGTCTTTTTTTAATTAATAAAAAGAGGAAATTATTACTATGTTTATACTCCTTGCTTTATTTTATTATTAGTTTAATATATTTTTATGTTTTTCATAGCGTGGTTGAGGCTGCAAAAAGTGAAATAAAGTGAGATATTGTGATATTTAACAAAGAAGAGAAGAAACATCAACATCGCAATGGGTGAGTGTATAGTTATAATGTGTAATCAAATTATATATTTGGTAAATTGATTTATTGTCTTGACTTGACGTCATTAATTTTGCATCTATATCTATAATCTATACTGTTATATAAAGCTGATGAGTTTGTTTGTTAGTTTGTTTGTACGTGCTAATCTCAGGAACTACTGGTTCGAACTGAAAAATTCTTTTAGTGTTGGATAGCCCTTTTATCGAGGAAGGCTATAGGCTATATATCATCACGCTATGACCAAAAGGAGTGGAGTCCACTTTCAAAATGTTGTTGATTCTAGTGGACCACTACCGCCCAGCCTTGAGGGGGGGCGACTGGACAGTTACGTTTGGTGAAGTCAAGCCAACATTTTAGTTCTTTACTATCAAACCAGAATTATATACTGTATTATATACTGTCCCACTGTTGGGCACGGGCCTCTGCTACTGGAAGGGATTAGGCTTTAGTCCACCACGCTGGCCTAGTGCGGATTGGTAGACTTCACACACCCTCGTAAATTCCTACAGAGAATTTCTCAGGTAAGCAGGTTTCCTCACGATGTTTTCCTTCACCGTTAAAGCAAGCGACAATTCACAAAGAATGCACACATAATTTTTAGAACAGTTAGAAATGTGTGCCCTTGGGATTTGAACCCGCGGACTTTCGTCTCGGCAGTCCGTTCCACAAGCAACTAGGCTATCGCAGCTTTTTTACTTTGGACCACGCTTACAAATTTTGAACTCCCATTTCTTGGTCACGCCTACTTTGGGAACCAATGGTGTAATGAATACAATTATTATGATGTATTGATTGATGATTTGATCACATTTTGAATGTTGAAATTCAAACCTTGATCCAAGGATATAGAACTGATTCCAGAGTCGCTCGGGTGTATCCGCAACCCTGGTCAGTCGCGCGCCCCTCGCTGCAAATACAGTGAATATTTATCTCGTCTAAGTGCAAATCCGTAGTTATATTTGTGGGGATTAGGGTTGGCACGCGGGAGTTTTTCAATTTTTTTTTTTTTGACGGCAAAGGAATATATATTGTAGGGATTTTTCAGTTTGAATTTCGAAGGTATGTGAAGTCTCGCACTACAGCGTGGTGAACTAAGGCCTAAAACCTCTCAGTAGTCTGAGGAAGCGCGTGCCAACAATAGAAAATCTATTATAATTTTTAAATGAACTTTGATACTTAATCGTTTTGTAGATACAATAAGCCACTGACTACCTCGGTGGTATAGTTGTAATTTTACATGGTACGAGGACGATTACTGCGCTGAGGTCCTGGGTTCGACTCCCGGATGGGGCCTAAATAAATGTGACTGGGTTTTTCCATCTTTAAAATTACTCAGTCGCAGCTCGGAGTCAGGAAATTGGCGGTGTGATACCCCCGTGCCTCGACACGTAAAGCGGTCCTGCTGATCTCTCCGGTCATGTCTCACCGTACTATGAGAAGGAACAGAGAGTGCTTGTGTATTGCACACACTCGTGCACTATAATATCTCCCGCTGATCTCTCTCCGGTCATGTCGTCTCACCGGACTATGAGAAGGAACAGAGAGTGCTTGTGTATTGCACACACTCGTGCACTATAATATCTCCCGCTGATCTCTCTCCGGTCATGTCGTCTCACCGGACTATGAGAAGGAACAGAGAGTGCTTGTGTATTGCACACACTCGTGCACTATAATATCTCCCGCTGATCTCTCTCCGGTCATGTCGTCTCACCGGACTATGAGAAGGAACAGAGAGTGCTTGTGTATTGCACACACTCGTGCACTATAATATCTCCCGCTGATCTCTCTCCGGTCATGTCGTCTCACCGGACTATGAGAAGGAACAGAGAGTGCTTGTGTATTGCACACACTCGTGCACTTTAATATCTCCCGCTGATCTCTCTCCGGTCATGTCGTCTCACCGGACTATGAGAAGGAACAGAGAGTGCTTGTGTATTGCACACACTCGTGCACTATAATATCTCCCGCTGATCTCTCTCCGGTCATGTCGTCTCACCGGACTATGAGAAGGAACAGAGAGTGCTTGTGTATTGCACACACTCGTGCACTATAATTTCTCCCGCTGATCTCTCTCCGGTCATGTCGTCTCACCGGACTATGAGAAGGAACAGAGAGTGCTTGTGTATTGCACACACTCGTGCACTATAATATCTCCCGCTGATCTCTCTCCGGTCATGTCGTCTCACCGGACTATGAGAAGGAACAGAGAGTGCTTGTGTATTGCACACACTCGTGCACTATAATATCTCCCGCTGATCTCTCTCCGGTCATGTCGTCTCACCGTACTATGAGAAGGAACAGAGAGTGGTTGTGTATTGCACACACTCGTGCACTATAATATCTCCCGCTGATCTCTCTCCGGTCATGTCGTCTCACCGGACTATGAGAAGGAACAGAGAGTGCTTGTGTATTGCACACACTCGTGCACTATAATATCTCCCGCTGATCTCTCTCCGGTCATGTCGTCTCACCGTACTATGAGAAGGAACAGAGAGTGGTTGTGTATTGCACACACTCGTGCACTATAATATCTCCCGCTGATCTCTCTCCGGTCATGTCGTCTCACCGGACTATGAGAAGGAACAGTGCTTGTGTACTGCACACACTCGTGCACTATAATATCTCCCGCTGATCTCTCTCCGGTCATGTCGTCTCACCGGACTATGAGAAGGAACAGTGCTTGTGTACTGCACACACTCGTGCACTATAATATCTCCCGCTGATCTCTCTCCGGTCATGTCGTCTCACCGGACTATGAGAAGGAACAGTGCTTGTGTACTGCACACACTCGTGCACTATAATATCTCCTGCGTATCTGGCTGATGTCTGTTAAGATTGGCCGTTGTGGCCGAAAATTCGGCTAGAAGCATTCAAGCCAGCAAACGATTAAATTGATTAACCTTTAAATTAAACTATTTTACGAATTTTATCGCGGTTTTAATATTTCACTTTTCTCCCGACGTTTCGAAGACTTTGCTGCGTTCATGGTCACGGGGGGGAGTGAGGTGTTGTTCATCCGCAATGTCAGAGTTACAATATCTACCTACATTTTATAAATATACAACTTTTTAATTTTTTTTAGCTGTTGGTGGTCCTTTGATTAACCTGTTAAGTCATTGCTTCGTCCATAAACTAAATAGAAGAATCAGATGCATGTACGAACAATTCAAATCCAATGAAGACAAATCAATCCGAACAATTATCTTTGTTACATTTCATTTCACAATATTTGGTATCGTGGCAACCCTACCGTGCCAATAACGGTTGCTCCGGCGGTGCTTTTAAAAATTCCCTTTGATCCGCTCATGTATTTTGATTAATCATTTTGTGGAAGGGTAGAGGGGTGCGGGGGAACGGGTTGCGGAAGTGATATTTGAAAGGAGTTTGGAAATAGAAATATGAGATTATTGTGGGAAATGTTTCTTGTATTGTGTGTCTCTCTCTCTCTCTCTGTGTGGGTGTGTGCGTGCGTTCGTGTGTTATGAGTGTGTGTTTGTGTATGTGTATGTGTGTGTGTGTGTGTGACAAAAAAGACTGCGTAGTGCGTAGTATTATGCGAAAACCTGGTAGCTATTATTGCTAGCAATAATTGCTCCGTGTAAATTAGACTTAAGACAAGCGGCTTGTGAGTCTAGACTTTAATTTGTAAGAATCTAGAGTACAATTTAGAATGGATATTTTTTCTTAATTAGTCCAGAAGTAATCAACAACGTTTTATTAATCTATATAAGAGTGCAGCTGCTTGAGAGCGTCTTCTACTGAGAAACATTGTCACTGAATATTATTGTAAGTATGAGTTACTTAGCTTTTGCTCGCGGCTTGGCCCGCGAAGAGTTTACCGGGATGAAAGTCCCGCTTTATATATCCCCGGGATAGAAAGTAGCCTATAACCTTCCCAGTCTTAAACTATCTCTATACCAAATTTCATAAAAATCCGTTTAGTAGTTTTTGAGAAAATCGATAACTTACAGACAGTAAAGGGGACTTTGTTTTATAATATGTATAGATTAGTGTATACTTAAACTTATTTTATTTTATCTTACTAATATGATAAATGAAAAAATTGTGAAATGTTTGGATGTTTGTTAGGACTGAACAGCTTCGGTGGCGTAGTTGTACTGCATGCCCGGTACGACAGCGCTCTTAGGTCCTGGGTTCGAATCATCGGGCAAAGTGATATTTGGGTTTTCTGCCCAGTATCACCCCGGAGTCTGGAATTTGTGTCCAATATGGCGATAGGCTCGCCCTCTATCATGGGACGGAACACACTTGGCGAAAAGCATTTGCCTTGGTTGTGCCTCTGCATGCCCCTTTGGGGGTAAATGCGTGAAGTGCGTGTGTTTGTTAGGAATACGCGTGGTACTGTGGTCTGCTGATGGTAGGTCTTTAAAATGTGAGAACCCGCCTGGGTAGGTACCACCGCTATGTTTTCTGGCGCCAAGCAGCAGTATGTAGTCAGTGTTGTGTTCCGGTTTAAAGGACGTTGTAGGCAGTGTAACTACTGGACATAATGAGATTTAAAATCTCATGTCTCGGGATGGCGAGCGCAGTGGAATACCAAACACTTTGTATCTCAAGGTGTTGGTGTTTCTACTGTTTATGGATCGTATCGCTTATCAGGCGAACGGCAAGCTCGTCTCGTCATTCAAACCAATAAAGAAACGTAGACACATCTAACGAAATTGGATAAACACACGTGTAAACCATGCCCTGAATTATATTCGAATAAATGATTTCATATACATCTGACTCCACGCCGCTGCTACCTGAACGTTACGCATTGTTACTGATGAACACGCGAAACAATAGGTCGCTGTACAATTCTATATTGTTTATGTTTTGTACATACTTTATTAGCCTTAACCTTTTCACATACTGCCACTCCGTATAATATTAATATAATAATAATATCAGCTCTGTATTATATACTGTCCCACTGCTGGGCCTCCTCTACTACTAAGAGGGATTAGGCCTTAGTCCTGGCTTAGTGCAAATTGGTAGGAAGGAAGGAATCGAGTTGTATGGACCCTTCTAATTAAGTAATAATTAAATATTCTCATGTACCTTGACGTATCGTAAGTGCAACTATGTTCGCCTGCGTGATGAATAAAGTGTTTTATTTTATTTTTTCGTCTCTGCGGCACAACCTCTTAATTTCGTCCTATTTTAAACGAGGTTTAAAAAGAGTTCTCACATCCCGGTAGGCAAGGTAATAAAAAATCCTATATCGCCCAGTGAAATCAAAAGCATTATATACGCTACCAATAGGAAGGAAGCAAAAACAGCATCTTTGAATACATTCTAAAACTCTGTCATGATGAATGTACGCGCTCTGCACAAAGCAGTGAGGAGCAGATAGCGACACAAAACAACTCGCACGCGACGAAAGGGCAGCGACAGAACAAAACGGGACGGACTGCAGGCGACGGGGACCGACCCACACAGACTTTATTAATTTGCACTTCACATACATGTATATCGGCGGATTTAATGCCAAAGGCATTCTTCAGTCAACCTAAGGGTGGTAGAGATAAATAAGGTGCATCAACGATATTTAATAATAAATATACATGTGGGATAGCCTAGCGGCGATAGCCTAGTTGGGTGTGGAACGGACTGCCGAGGCGAATGTCCGCAGGTTCAAATCCCAAACACACCTCTGACTTTTCTAAAAATCATGTGTGTATTCTTTGTGAATTTATCGTTCGCTTTAACGGTGAAGTAAAACATCGTGAGGAAACCTGCACATCTGAGAAGTTTTCTATAGGAATTTCGAAGGTGTGTGAAGTCTACCAATCCGCACTACAGCGTGGTGGACTAAGGCCTAATCCCTCTCAGTAGTAGAGGAGGCGTGTACAACAGTGGGACAGTATATAATACAGGGCTGATATTATTATTTATTATTACTAAAAAATACTCCCAAAATTAATTTAATAGTGAGTTTAAAATATTCACATAAATAAAATACACTAATAATATAACACGCTTGCTTCATACAAGGCTTTGTAATACGCAGGCGCACACACATGTATTAAACACATACTAACAAAATAATAAAAGAAGGCAAAGTGTAGCATGCAGGCTGGTTGAATGCTGTTCTATTTTCAAATATCGTAACGTATTTTTGTTTCATAGAGTTTCAAATCGGACGATTCTAAAGAAGTTTCACATCAATAATTGTAAAATTTAAAAAACACTTTCTAGTTTCGAAAATTACAAATATCACAGATTCAGATAGATTACAAAAATCTCTTCGTCTCGACCGAACGATAGATCGTATCATGACATACTTTTGATTGACAACTTGATGTTTCATTTTGAAATCGTCAGTTTCATTTCTAGCTTAGTTAATAAAAGTTACCACAGGAATTGGCGTTTTCAAAATAGTTTTTTTGTTAACCTGATTTTGTAGTCTCTTTCTGTTTTATCTGCTATTATTGCTCGAGATTAGCAAAATCACCGATAACTAACGGTGGAAGCCATAATACAAAAAAAGGAAAAAAGTAAAAAAAAAATTATACACAAAGTATTATTTCCTTCACATTGTAGCCAGTGTAACTACTGGGGCCTTATTCTCTATCCCGCACGTTATTTTGACAGTGTGTAACAAGCACGTAACACAACGCATCATGTTTAGGACTATAGAAATTTGGCTTACAGAATACCATTCCACGCACATTTCTCGAAGATAACATGACACGGCCGCGTTACGCGTTTACACTATCATACAGAATAAGGGCCCTGGACATTATAAGACTTAACAACTCACGTCTTAGGATGGCGAGCGCAGTGGAATACCAAACGCTTTGCAATTCAATGTGTTGGTGTTTTTACTGTATATGTTCATATCGCTTACCATCAGACGAACGGCAAACTCGTCTCGTCATTCAAAGCAATAAAATAAAAAAAAAACGCATATATTTGACCTCCCACTGAATGCGTTCAGTAATTTAAGTCTTCGTAGAGCGAGACAATGAGCCGTGAAGGGTCTCGGCTCTTTAGGGACCAAAACAGTTCACAGCACTTTATGTGAAGCGCTATAATAATACTATCAGCCCTGTATTATATACTGTCTCACTGCTACACGCGCCTCTACTACTGAGAGGGATTAGGCCTTAGACCACCACACTGTAGTGCGGGTAACTTCACACAACCTCAACATTCTTATAAAAAACTTCTCAGGTATGCAGGTTTCCTCACGATGTTTTCTTTCACCGTTAAAGCAGGCGATAATTCACAAATACACACATACTTTTCGAATAGTCAGAGGTGTGTTTGGGATTTGAACCTGCGGAAATTCATCTTGGCAGTCTGTTCCACACCCAGCTTGGCTATTGTCGTTCTAGCTAAATATTATGTTCAGCTCCTTTTGCACGTCTTAATAGGGCCGGCGCATGTATGGCGGTGCGTAGCGCGGAGAATACTTATTTATTGTCAAAGTATTATCGACATTGTCTTCATTGAACTAATATTCAAAATACAAATAACACAACAGTAAATAATAATACTAAATAATTTATTTCCAGAAAAAGTACAAGAACAAATTACAACGTGCATATTTCTAAATTATAATGAAAATTGTACCATTATTGTGTCGTTACCAGCGATCTTTGCACTAGACTCAAGGCCTGTATCGCGAAGAGGAATGGAGATGATTTGAATTGTTCATTAAGTTTTCTCTTTGTATTGTACAACATTAATCTAGAAAATGTAAACTTTTATTAATAACACAGGGAAATATACTAATAAAAAATAAAATAGCTAAAACCTGGGTGTGTTGTGTGTAGTATGTGTTTTTGCGTATCTGTATATGTGTGTAAATGTCCTAAAATACAATAAATTTGTTACTCATCTTATTTTTGTAACTCATATGAAACATATATCTTCTGCCATAAAAAACCTACGCCATTTACATACCTACAATTTAAAAGCCCACCGCAATAGCTTTAAGCTCTCACAAAGAGCATCTGCAGCAGCCGGCCAATCCGGAACTTCCGGTGGCGGCGGACTTCCGCCCGGAGACGCGCTGAGATCGCGCCGCCATTAGTCTAGCGATACAGCTGCATGTAGCAATCCTAGACAACTATATAAATCTCTAGAGTAATATAATATTACTGAGTTTTGCTCACGGCACCACGGAAAATGTATTTTTGAGAAAAAGGAAAGTCACTTACGTCCTTCTCAGGGTCTAAAACTATGCTCTATCAAATATCATTGAAATTGGATTAGCGGTTCAGCCGTAAAGGCGTAATAGCTCTATATTATATACTGTCCCACTACTGCACAGGCATTTACTGAGAGGGATTAGGCCATATTTAACTACGCTGTGTGGGCAAATTCACATACCTTTGAAATTCTTTTAGAGAATTGTCAGCAGTTGGGAAAAGCAAATTTTTCCGAAAAGGAACTCGACACAGCATATAGACACTAAAATGGATGAATGCGGTTTGCAAATTGGTCCAATGGTATGTACATTCTATATAAAGGGAAGCAGGAATCGGGTTACATGGACCCTTCACCACTGATTGTCAGGTATGTAGCTTTCGTCACGTTATTTTTTTGTAGCGGCGTAAAGGTTGACGTCACTGTAGAGGAACAGATGATTACGTTCCTCTATGGAAGGAGAAGATTCCCAGTCAGGCAGATGTAGTGACTGGCCGCGGCCCCTCCGACGGTTCCTATTCGGAGGTGGTATATATGCTGCACCTCGCGCAAATTCTGCCAATGCATTCCAGGATTGTTTATCGCCATCTTGCGTGATCGCTTTGCGTTAAATCAGTATAGTTGTGTCAATACATAGGTCTTCTCGTAGTTCCATTGATGTTGACGAGATGGCGGTGTGTACAGTTATTGTACCGCCACATTAAAACAGATGATATTAGAAAAAAAATACACACAACCTCGAAAAGTCAGAAGTATGTTGAGTTTGAACCTGCGGCCCTTCGTCTCGGCAGACCGTTCCAATGCCAAGCCTAGTGCACTCTCAGGAGAGACTGAATAAATGTATGATATCTATACTATTATATAAAGCTGAAGAGTTTGTTTGAATGTGATAATCTCACGAACTACTTAAAGGTAATTTATCGAGGAAAGCTGTAGGGAATATAACATCATGCTATGACCAATAGGAGCGGGGCTTCAATAATGCAAAAACAGGGAAGATTATTCTTCGTGAGAGCTTTCGTTGCGTGCGCTGGGTAAACGGTTAAAGTTACGCAACAAATATGTTTGACGGAACTGTTCCTCATAAAAAATTCTAAAAAACATATTATAAAATAAAGTCCCCCGCTGTATAGTTCCTCTTAAAAAGTTCTAAAAAAAGTACAAAATAAAGTCCTCCGCCGCATCCGTCTGAATGCAATAAACTCCAAAATTACTCAACGAATTCAGATGAAATTTGGTATGGAGATAGTTTAAGAAAGAAGAACATAGGCTACTTTCTATCCCAGGAAAATATAGCGTGACTTTTGTAACTGAAAATTATATCCCAGACAAACATTCTCACGCGTGCGGGCGGGCAACAGCTAGTTTCAACATATTCATATAATTTTCATCGCTAACATCAACATAGTTTAATTAATAGTACAACATAAGAGGCCCGTATGTTAACACTTATTACGAGGGTTGAGTAATAGAGGTCGAATAGACCTCAACTAGAACGTGTTTTGGAGGGTTAACTGTTTCGATTAAATTATATCTCTTGGTACCCTGTAAGAGCGTTTCGGTTGCGTAGTTGAATGAAGGATTACCGATCCGAAATGTTTTGAGTCCCGGGTCGGGCAAAGTGATAATTCTGCTTTGTACTAGTTTGGAATTGAAATGAAATGATTTATTTGAACCTGTAAAATGTTATACATTTAGATTCCATCAATATTAACTCTAACAGCTCGTGCAGTTCTCACCAGAGAACGGGCAAGAAACTGGTGTTGCTCTTTACAAAATCAATTTAAGTTATAAACTACAGTACAGTACAGTTTTCTTCTTTTTTCTTTAAAGTTCATAGAATAGGAATTTGTGATCGAAATGGCGGTTGACCAGCCTCATATAACATCATCAAACGGAATTCGTCAAAAAGTGGCTCTGGTTCTACCTCTGCTTACCCCTTCGAGTAAAGGTGAGATCACCTAGCATAAGGATCTTCTTCTTATTTGGTCTTTGCTAAAAGGAGTAAACAGAGTTCTTAAGCATTTTCAACCGGTTTTTACTGGTGGTAAGTCTCTCATATGTGAGAGTCCGCCTGGGTAGGTACCACTGCAATGTCTATTTCTGCCGCCAAGCAGCAGTGTGTAGTCACTGTTGTGTTTTGGTTTGAAGGACCTTGTAGCCAGTGTAACTACTGGACATCATGAGACTTAACATCTCACGTCTCAGGATGGCGAGCGCAGTTATATACCAAACAATACTTTGTAATTCAAGGTGTTAGTGTTTCTACTGTTTATGGGCGGTCGTATCGCTTACCATCAGGTGAACGGTAAGCTCGTCTCATCATGCAAAGCAAAAAAAAATGAAAAACAAAAGTATTTGTAGTTACTTTCCTGATATAATGTATATATATCATATTAAATATAGACGACATGTGAACTATTACATCTCGGCCTACCCTATAATACGTGAGCTTAAATATAACCCCATGAAAGCTTCAATAAGCTCCGTACATTCCGTTTTGATTACATCAAGATATCTCTTTCGAAAGCTGTCGCGGACTATAGAGCGAGATTGAATATCGTTACATAGGACTGACCGCTGATGGAGGGACAGAGGCTCCGATACGATATATCGTAGTATATGTGAGGTTTTTGATAAAAAAAAATACTATTTTTACTGATGTACTGTTTTAGAATTCTGATCAAGTTCCATATTAGCACAACTGATGACACAAAAGTAAGACCGGAGTTTCTTTCTGCCTTTCTTCTTCAGGTAGTCATCTTAGGTAGATAGTGAAAGGTAGGTTAGCTAGGTTAGGGCTCATGTCCTCGCCGGTGAGGATCGCGACGCGTTATCCTTCTATTTCCCCCTACTTGCCAGCCCGAGCTGGTTACTTCGGTTTGTACCTTGTTTTAAATATAAATTTTATCCCAAATTTAAAATATCCATAGTTATATAAGTAATAGCTTTTGCTCGCGGCTCCGCCCGCGTTATAAAGTTTTTCAGGCTAAAGTTTTCCGTTATAAAAATAGTAGTTTCCAGGGAGCCTATGTTCTTCCCAGGGTCTCAAACTGTCTCCATACCAAATTTCATCTTAATACGTTAGGTAGTTTTTGAGTTTAACACGTTAAGGCAGACAGATGCAGCGGGGGGCTTTGTTATATTATTTAGAACTTTTAAGTGAAACAATCCCGTCATACATCATTGTTGCATAACTTTAACCGTTTACGCAGCGCAGGCAACGGAAGCTCTCAAAACTCATAATTTTCCCCGTTTTTGCAACATGTTTCATTACTGCTCCGCTCCTATTGGTTATAGCATGATGATATATAGCCTATAGCACTCCAGGAACAAAGGGCTATCCAACACAAAAAGATTTTTTCAGTTCAAACCGGTAGTTCCTGAGATTAGCCATTACTGCTCCGCTCCTATTGGTCATAGCGTGATGATATATAGCTTATAGCGGTCCACAAATAAAGGGCTATCCAACACAAAACGAATTTTTCAGTTGAAACCGGTAGTTCCTGAGATTAGCCATTACTGCTCCGCTCCTATTGGCCATAGCGTGATGATATATAGCCTATAGCTCTCCACGAACAAAGAGCTATCCAACGCAAAAAGAATTTTTCAGTTTGGACCGGTAGTTCCTGAGATTAACCATTACTGCCCCGCTCCTATTGGGTATAGCGTGATGATATATAGCCTATAGCACTCCAGGAATAAAGGGCTATCCAACGCAAAAAGAATTTTTCAGTTTGGACCGGTAGTTCCTGAGATTAGCCATTACTGCCCCGCTCCTATTGGGTATAGCGTGATGATATATAGCCTATAGCACTCCACGAACAAAGGGCTATCCAAAGCAAAAAGAATTTTTCAGTTTGGACCGGTAGTTCCTGAGATTAGCGCGTTCAAACAAACAAACAAACAAACAAACAAACTCTTCAGCTTTATATAATAGTATAGATTAAGTGTTGTTTAGAAATAATAATAATTATTCTTATAAATTATTTACGTATCATAAGTGCAACTTTGTTCGCCTATGTGATAAATAAAGGATTTATTTATTTATTTATTTATTTGACTGCCTCGGTGGCGTAGTTGTACTGCATGCGCGGTACGGCAGCGCTCTGAGGTCCTGGGTTCGAATCCCAGGTCGGGCAAAGTGATATTTGGGTTTTTCTGCTCAGTATCAGCCCGGAGTCTGGAATTTGTGCCCGATATGGCAATAGGCTCGCCCCCTATCACATCATGGGACAGAACACACTTGGCGAAAAGTGGGTGCCCTGGTTGCGCCTCTGCTTACCCCTTCGGGGATAAAATGCGTGATGTTGTGTGTTATTTATTTATTATTATTAACATACAGTAATGGCGAAAGTTCCTTATTGGCCGATACCTGCTGCCTTTATTGTAGAATCTTATTATCATAAGAATGATTTGCAGACTTCATTTATACATAATAGTACTTATGTTGTGTCGAGTTCTTTTCCGGGAAATTTCGTTTGCCACTATATCGTCATCATCATCGTCAGCCCTGTATTATATACTATCCCGCTGCTGCACGGGCCTCCTCTGCCACTGACAGGGATTAGGCCTTAGTCCACCACGCTGCAGTGCGGATTGGTAGACTTCACATACCCTCGAAGTTCCTATAGAGAACTTCTCAGATGTGCAGGTTTCGTCACGATGTTTTCCTTCACCGTTAAAGCGAACGATAAATTCACAAAGAATACACACATAATTTTAGAAAAGTCAGAGGTGTCTGCCCTTGGGATTTGAACCTGCCGACATTCGTCTCGGCAGTCCGTTCCACAACCAACTAGGCTATCGATGCTGCTATATACCAAATTATAATACAATAATTCTTATAAACAAACCTAATTTTAATCATATTTTTGGTATGAAGAAGAAGTATATATCAATGTAGGTGTCGTGATGTCGTGCGATGTGAACGGACCTCCCGTCGTTCGTTACGACCGTTGTAAAACAATAACGAGGCGCGGATTTGTTCACGTAACGAGTTCGTTAAAGGTTGTATCGTGCAGGCTGTTTGCTGTGGAGTGGTGAGGGTCGGATTAGAGACGTTAGTTAATACTTCAATATATTTTACATACAGGATTTTAATGGTATATTATACTGAGCAGTGTCGAAGGATGTTTTTTTTATTGCTTTGAATGATCAGAGGATCTTGCCGTTCGCCTGATAAGCGATACGATCCATAAACAGTAGAAACACCAACACCTTGAATTACAGTTGTTTTGTATGCCACTGCGCTCGTCTGAGGCATGAGGTGTTATTATTATGTCCAGTAGTTACACTGACTACAATGTTCAAACCTACACCAGTGACTACACACTGTTTGGCAGAAATAGACATTGCGGAAGTACCTACCCAGGCGGACTCTCACATATGAGAGACCTACCACCAGTGAATATAAGGTAAAATCTAAGTATTATTACAATTATTTGCAAACCGCACATATGATTATTATTAGTTATGCATATTGTTGCGTCGGGTTATTTTTTGGAAAATTTCCCCGTTCGTCACTGATATAGCGTCATTTTGACATTGCGTTACTAAATAATAAACTAAATGAAACATCAAACTTATCTTCTTGACAATAACACTACAATAAATCACTCGAAAAGAAGATGCACAATAAAAAAGTTAGTTTCGAACAAAATAAAAAAAGTAATTTTAATTTTACGCGCCCTAATGCCATTACTACTCTAAGAGAATTCGTCGCAGCGACAACATACTTTCCTCCATATTCGCACTTAAACATTAAATGATCAAAAATTCTGAAAGTAATAACCTGGATTTTTCACCGGTGATTTTTGGCATAATGTTAGCAGATATAAAGACGAATGGTCTGATGTGGTTTCATTTAATAACAAAATACTAAAATGACCCTGTATATCCGCCCGAATAGCAACACAAAAAGTTAAATTGTTCAAAACATATGAAGTATTAAAAAAACTAAACAAAAACTAGGACCTTTGTTTTATTAACCGGCAAAAATAAAATGATAGGCCTCGTAGCACGTAGCAATAAAGGCTACGAGCGGGCGCGGCTCGTAGCGTGCGTAGCGTGACAATAGGCACGTAGCACGTAGCCACTTGACAAATGCCGGTGAAAGATTGTTTTGTCTCGTATTTTCTCGTTTATTATAATCTTTGTTTAGTAACTGCGAGATAGAGTACCACATAGAAATGTATTATATTTTAAACTAGCGACCCGCCCCGGCTTCGCATGGGTGCAATGCTGACTATTTAATGGATGTTATTATACACAAAAACCTTCCTCTTGAATCGCTCTATCTATTAAAAAAACCGCATCAAAATCCGTTACGTAGTTTTAAAGATTTAAGCATACAAACGGACATAGGGACAGAGAAAGCGACTTTGTTTTATATTATGTAGTGATTAAGGACATAGGTTTAAGGAATACAATCTAGTCTTAATGTAATTTAGTGCTAATGATTGTGTTGTGTTACGCCTTTTGTTAAATAATAAAGAAAAATGCACTGCAAATACAACAATTTACTAATGAAAAACATAAGTATTTAAGTTGAAGAATATTGTAAAGTTGTAAGAAAATTGGCGAAAAATGAAATTTTCCGAAAGAGAAACCACATATAGGTACTAATGTATAAATGCTGTCTGCAAATCGTTCTAATGATAATTAGATTATACATGAATTCTACATAAAGAGAAGCCGACAGGAATCTGGTTATATGGATCTTACACCACTGGTAAGAAGTATACTGGTTTAGACACGAGGATGAAATACGGGTCACAAAAGGTATTTATCGAACGAATATGGTTTGTACGGCTAGAGAGAGCGCCCGAGGAGAACGCCGTGGCAAAGCATCCGCACAACCCGATTCCTATCGGCTTCCCTTTTAGTTTGTAGGAATTAAACAGAGTTTGTATATAAATAATAATAATATAATAATATCAGCCCTGTATTATATACTTGCCCACTGCAGAGCACGGGCCTCCTCTACTGAAAGGGATTAGGCCTTAGTCCACCACGCTGTAGTGCGGATTGATAAACTACACACACCTTCGAAATTCCTATGGAGTACTTCTTACATGTGCAAGTTTCCTCACGATGTTTTCCTTCACTGTTAAAGCGAACGTTAAATTCACAAAGAATACACACATGATTTTACAAAAGTCAGAGTGTGCCCTTGGGATTTGAACATGCGGACATTCGTCTTGGCAGCAGAACCACACCCAACTAGGCTATAGTTGTAATAATTAATATCGAGTATCACAAATGCCATGATAAAGAGACCAGTAGTTTTATTTGACAGTTATATGATAGTCACAATGGATGCGTTCATTAAATTTACATAGGTTTATTTACATTTGTCTTAGTTTTTTATTTCTGTCAAATTAGCCGCGATATCATAACTAGAGATATTCACATCGCCGCTTATGTAATGATAATTAATAATAAAATATTATAATAACTATTGTACTACGCTATTGTATTGGGCATTACCTGTAAAATAGTTGTATGTGGAAATAAAAAATAAAAATAAATAAAATACTTTTTTTTGCATTGGGTTACCTTTTGAAAATTTCACCTTGCGCCATTGGAACGTATACTAATCAAATAAGTGATCTCTGAATAGTCAAGTCAGGAGTAACCTTAACCGGTGAAAATGTATGAGGAGAAATATGAATGTGGAAGAGGAAGGTGTGTCAAGAGCGAAGCGGAGCCTCTATTTACCTCTATGGCACAGGGGATGAGAGTGTATATAGGTATGAAAAGATTTAATATTTAGTATTAGCTGTGCCCGCGGCTTCTCCCACGTGACAATCAGTAAGTTTTTCTTGCATAAATCCCGATCCACGAGATTTTTACAACCACGCGACCTCTTTAACAGTAATCGTTATATTTCAGTCAATTTACATAAAACCGTATTGTACTATTAACCTAACCTTCCTCAAGAATTGTACTACCTTCTAATAAAAACCGCACAAAAATCCGTTCAGTACATTTTGAGAAAATCGATCACATACAGACTGACCGACTCGAGATTTGAACCCAAACTTCAATGCGAAAGTCGTATTGCGCTAACATACAACTACGCCACAGAGGCAGTTGTAAGATAATAACTGAAAGATAATATTGCTATTTCGTCACAAAGTATGAAGCAGTGTGCATATATTTATTTATTTAGTACTTGGGAAACACAGAACAATTACAGCTGAACATACACAAATAAAAACAAAATCTAGCGAACTAGAAGAGAGTTAACATCCATCTCAAATTGAAATTAAACTAATTTTCGGATTCTATCGCGGTTTTTAGTATTTTATTTTTCTCCCGACGTTTCGAAGACTTTGCAGCCTTCAAAAAACAAAAAAAAAGTACTAAAAACCGCGATAGAATCGGAAAATTAGTTTAATTTCAATGTCTAACATTCGCGTAAACATAAGAAATCATTATCCGCTTCAAATATCGTCAGGCTATGTTATGTCTATTTTTGTCACTACGCATTAGTTTCTTAGTACTTACCTAAACATGTGTGCCGTGAGGTAAGGTGCAGTGAAGCCACTTTGCCGAAAAACAATAAAGAAAACTAACAAACATTCATGAACTCTACCCACAGAACACGTCTCTATCTCCGAGAGGGTAAGCAGATCGCAACCAGCCGCTGTTTACAGCGTATTCTGTCCTATACGGATAAAAAAGAAAACACAATCAATCATTCATGAACTATTCATATAAGCACACATAACGCCTCTCTCCGAAGGGGTAGGCAGATGTGTAACCAGGACAGCCGCTGCTTACAATGTGTTCCGTCCCATGATGGGAGCGAACCTATCTCCATATTAGACATAAATTGTCTCCAAGCTGATACCGAGAAAAAAACTCAAAATAATTTTCCCCCACCCGTTATTCGAACCCAGGACCTCACAGTGCTGTGCACCGTAGTAGTAAGCAAATATTATTTTAAGCGAACACCTCCAATACTGAAAGACGAGTGATAGAGCGCGGGTGTGCGCGGGGTGCGGTGCGGGCGGACGTGCGGGACGGGGTGGGGTGTTGCGGTGAACTATCAACTAGACGCGAATCGTTTGTGCGTCGGATATTAATGTGGCCGCTTTGTGATCGAGTTATTAATATTTGCATCGTCTTTTAGCGGATAGTATGCGTGTTGCGAAATAATGCATAAAATAATATACCGGTGAAACTAATTGTTACAGCGATATACAAGGTCATTTTGACATCGCGTTACTAAATGAAACCGCATACTTATCTACTTGGAAATAACACGTTACAATAACTTTCTCGTGTCTTCGGTGTAAAATAAAAAAGGATAAGTTTCGAACAAAATAAATATTAATAAAAAATAATTTTAAATTTACGCACTCTAATGCCACTACTACTACTCTAAGAGAATTCGTTGCAACGACAACATCATACTTTCAGTCAGAAATTCACCCATGCACACGCCATATTCGCATTAAATTACAATATGATCAAAAAATCAGAAAACTAAAACCAGGATTTTTAGTGAAAATATTAATTGTTAATGAATGATTTTTGGCACAATATCAGCAAATGTGAAGACGAGTATGTGGTTTCATTTAGTAACGCAATGCCAAAATGACCCTGTATAAAATTATTTAAACGCGTACATACAAATAATAAAATATTGTTTAGAGCCATCTTGCGGCTCATTATAAAACCTCAAATGTAGCAGCCATTTTCCTTTTTTTAACCGACTTCAAAAAAAGGAGGAGGTTATCAATTATTGTGAATTTTTTTTTGTATGTTTGTTACCTCAGAACTCGCTCATTTATGAACCGATTTGAAAAATTCTTTTTTTATTTGAAAGTATTTCTCTCCAGATTGGTCCCATAAAAATTGCTGTGCTGCCGCGGTGCGTTCATCTCCGGTGTCGATCTGACTTGCTGACTTTGTACGTTGGCAGCACATTGTTTTCGTATATTTGTTAATGTATTTATGTAGCTTAACTAGCAATTTTAATTAGGCACCGACTCCAAAATTGGTATCCAATATATAACTGTTATGTGAAATTATTTTTTGGTTTTGAGTGGTTTTTGAAGGCGGTTTAATTTTTTGTTAAAATTATTTTTATTTGTCGATAATTTAGTTCCATTAAAAATGTTAACGCATGGCCAGTTTTACGTCTTATTTAATCCAAAGAGAGAACGATTTTAATACGGTGGTCAATACGGACCCGAAACATTAATAATTATAATTCAATTTTAGGCCACTAAAATAAACAAAAAAAAAAATCATATCACGCATTTATCCCCCAAGGGGTATGTAGAGACGCAACCAGGGCACCCACTTTGGTCAAGTGTGTTCCGTCCTATGATGTGATAGGGGGCGAGCCTATCGCCATATCGGGCATAAATTCCAGACTCCGGGCTCATACGAGCGCAGTGGAATACCAAACAATATTTTGCAGTTCAGGGTGTGGGATGGTGTTTCTTCTGTTTATGGATTGTTTGTCAGGCGAACGGCAAACTGGTTTCGTCATTCAAAGCAATAAAAAAAAACTTAAACCGATTTTAACTCTATCCTTAGAATGTAAACTTTTTAAAGAGCAAATTCTACATGTCCCAAATATAAATTTTACGCAGACATATCCGCAGCAAAAGCTAGTCTAAAACATAAATAAACCGAGAGCAAAACTGTCAGTTGTGACTGATGGCTAACTCTGTAATATAGTGACCGTAGCCGCGTAGCTGTGTAGCGGTTACGAAGTGACGTAGCTTTGTAGCGTCGTAGCAGCGTAGCGGTTAGGGGCTAGTCCTGAGTTATAACTTTTGTTTGTATTGCTTTAAGACTTTCGTTTGTAGGTAAAGGTTTCTGCAAGTCATTAACCTTTATTTATTGGATAGCTTTTGTTCGCAGCTTCGCCCGCTTTTATATGTATAGATTTCAGTGGCGAAAGGTGAAAATATTCAAAAGGTAACCCGAGAAAAAAAAATGCTTATCTAACATATAGCGCCCATTGAAATAAAACTAAAAACTATTTAAACGGATTTTATCGCGGTTTTTTATATTATTATTTTCTCCCGACGTTTCAAAATAAAATAAATCATTATATAGCGCCCAATTTTACAAAAGATAAAGGCTAAGACAAACGTAAATAAACCTAAAAGGAAAGCCGGTAGGAATCGGGCTGTATGGACGTTCGCCACTGATAGATTTATTAACTGCATTGCATTTGATAGTAAATGGTATAACGTCGAGATGGAGCATCGACTGATGAGAGATTCCTCGTCAGTCGACACAATGATGCCGGCCCTTAGCAAAAAAACTGGTACAGCAGAATATTTTTCAATTTTCCCTCGATCGGATCTCACTAAAAAAGATTCATATGTCATAAAAACTACAGCTACTTGTTATTCTTAATTCACCCAAAATGAGATCCGCAAAAGTTGATTTTAAAATAAACACTATTAATGCCATTATCCCCAAAAGGGTATCCCCATGGTATTTTCCGCCACGTGTACTCCGTCCCATAATATGATAGGAGACCTTATCGCCATATCTCCGGGCAAATAAGGAGCAGAAAAATCCAAGCTTGCTTTCATATATTAATAACTAAACGAAACATGTTTGTATATGACACCGTCCCGATTGGAGTGAAACAGTAATTAAGATCCAAAGGGTCTATTTTGAGTAACAAAGTGAGTCGTGTCGTGTGACGTCTGTCGCGGCGAGTGCCCTCGGCGGTGAGGGGACGGACTCAGGGGTAATGAGATGTGACCCCCCTTCTGTCTCAAGGTGTAGGAGTGAGGCAACAATGACAACACGCTGCATTTAATGAAGAAAAAACTTTGACATAATGATTTCTTATGTTAACGCGAATGTTAGACATTGATATAAAAAATATCGGATTTATCGCAGTCCGCCCCGTGATCACGAAGGCTGCAGTCTTCGAAACGTTGGAAGAAAATTAAAATATAAAATCCCCGATAAAAAACGATAGTTTTATTTTAAAGACTGATATGTTATTCAAACGCAGAGGATAGAGATCGCTGGTCATCTCTGTAGGAGGCCTTTACCTTCCGTTAAGAGGGTTCTTGCAGTCTTACTTTTAAACCGAAATTACCTGTTAAAACCTAACTTTAAAAGTATGATTTAATTTAAATTATTTCTTTATACAAAACGAATTGCTATTTAAAACAAGTGTTAGTCATACCAGTGGCGAAGGGGCCATATAACCCGATTTCTTTCGGCTTCCCTTTATATATATTTTAAATATCATTAGAACAATTTGCAGACCTTCATTCATGCATATTAGAACCTATATGTTGTGTCGGGTTCCCTTTCGAAAAATTTCACCTTTCGCCACTGAGTCATACTAATTATACATGTACTTACTTTATATCTTAAATATCTTATTGTCAAACATTACTCATAGCAAGAAATAAAAGGCTTTTTGTTATTATTTATAATATTATTCAAACAGATTGAAAACTAAGCTGTCACATAGTTAAGATAATGACATAGCAGTCAGTGGCGAAAGGCGAAATTTTCCGAAAGAGAACCCGATACAACATATAGGTACTAATATGCATAAATGCGGTCTGCGAATCGTTCCAATGATAATTAGATTTTAAAAGCTTCCATTACATAAATATCTATGAACCACTAGCTGTGATCGCTGCGTCGCCCGCGTTGAAATCGGTATGTTATAAAAAATTTCCTGCGTAAATCCCGATCCACAAGATTTTATACAACCACGCCACCTCAACAGTAATCGTTATATTTCAGTCAAATTTGAAATTGAAATAAAACCGTAATGTACTATTAACCTAAACCTTCCTCAAGAATTGCACTATCTTTTAGTAAAACCGTACAAATATTCGTTCAGTAACTTTTGAGAAAATCGATCACATACAGACAGCTTTTGGAGACTTTGTTTTTTAATATGTATAGATTAGATTCACAGAAGATGCAATATTTTATGAAGAGATAACGTTATTGATATAACAAGGGGGTCAGGTACCCACACGGCCCCCTGAGTCCGTCCCCCCGGTGTGTTGCTTCACTCAGAGACAAGCGTGAAGCTCTCGCCGCTTTAAGCGCAGCCTTCGCGAAACCGGACGCGGTCACTTTTAGCACCACCCGTGCATACACGGCGCACGTTTGATATTTTTGTTTGAAGTAAAATATATTTTTTGTAACCAGAAATGTGAACTACATTAATACAATGTTTTTTTGACCTTAATAGGTGTCCCTGATCTTACGTTGATGTAAAATATATCTAGGGACTAGAACTGGATAATTCTAAATTATATTGCGGTTTTTTTTAACATCAGCCCTGTATTATAATATATATACCCGACTGTGACGACGAAGTTGCATGGCATGCGTGGTACGGCAGCGCTCTGAGGTCCTGGGTTCGAATCATCGGGCAAAGTGATATTTGGGTTTTTCTGCTCAGTATGAGCCCGGAGTCTAGAATTTATGCCCGATATGGCGATAGGTTCGCCCCCTGTCACATCATGGGACGGAACACACTTGGCGAAAAGTGCGTGCCCTAGTTGCGCCTCTGCATACCGCTTTCGGGGATAAATGCATGATGTCGATGTGTGTGTTGATATGTAAATAAATAAATAAATGTGAGTAATAAAAACTATGCTCATTGTAATGATTTTTTTTTGTCATAAAAATGCCATATCACCTAATATAGGTTCCCAATTCTTGGCCTGTAGGCTACATTTATCCCGAAAAATATACATCAGAAATTATATCCTGGAAAAGATTATCATACGAGTAGAACCACGCGAAATACTTGTTCAAATATATATTATAATGTACTTATTTTAATAAAATTCCCTTTATATAATTATCCGTAGAAAAAACATTATATCCCGGTTACCCGGTTTCCTGATCCGGGATTACGTTAACATGTGGGTGACTAATTGTACCGGATTTGTGTTTACCTTAGAAATATTTATTTGGCTTTTAAAAGCCAGGCTTTGATATTTATGAGTTTATCAAAGAGTTGTAATAATATATAGAGTGGACATTTTGAAGATTGTTATACAAATATTTTGTGCTTATGTGATGGTTACTTGATTTAGCGTGAAATAGTAAATGATCAGTAGCGGCGATAGCCTAGTTGGGTGTGGACCGGACGGCCGAGACGAATGTCCGCAAGTTCAAAACCCAAGGACACACACCTCTGACTTCTAAAATCATGTGTGTATTCTTTGTGAATTTATCGTTCGCTTTAACGGTGAAGGAAAACATCGTGAGGAAACCTGCACATCTGAGAAGTTCTCTATAGGAATTTCGAGGGTGTGTGAAGTCTACCAATCCGCACTACAGCGTGGTGGACTAAGGCCTAATCCCTCTCAGTAGTAGAGGAGGCCCGTGCTCAGCAGTGGGACAGTATATAATACAGGGCTGATATTATAATGTGAAATACTTCATATTTTTGCAATATCTTGATTTGCACGTTTTTAATGCGCATATTAGCATATTTTTTGAAAATATGTTATTTTTGTATTAATATCTAAAGACGCTGTGACATTTTGTCACAGTACGTTTCAAATAAGACAGCGACTTATTAACAACTAGCGACCCGCCCCGGCTTCGCACGGGTGCAATGCTGATACTAAATACACTACAGAAAAACTGTGAACGTTGTATATAAAAACATAGCGGCCCGCTCTGGCTTCGCACGGGTATAACATAACAAAATAACAGTATTTCTCCACTATTTAATGGATGTTATCTATATATATAAAAATGAATTGCTGTTCGTTAGTCTCGCTAAAACTCGAGAACGGCTGAACCGATTTGGCTAATTTTGGTTTTGAATTATTTGTGGAAGTCCAGGGATGGATTAAACGGTGACGAACATAAATAATAAATAACGGAAAATACTAAAAATGACAATTTAAGTTTTCAATACAAAATGTTCCTAGCCACGAAACATTTGATGTCTTTTGTCTGGCTGTCACATATATGTAGGTGCGTTAAGAAATTTGTCTGTTTCATAGTTATAATATGAGGTCCGATTTCTTTGGTTTATTTTGTTCAAATACAAAACATTTCAGAAATAAATAAAGTGTAAAAGTGTCAGTGGGTTCTTAAAAATAGAAAATAAATAAATAAATTTCAAGACTATTATTAAAATCTATCATCAATTTGTCAGTGCGTGAGAACTTTATTTATTGTTATTGTCGCAAAATGCCACGGAGAAGATGACTTTGATCGTCGAAGTTAATCAAATGTGCGACAAGCTACCGCACGCGTAAACCGTACTCTCGACTAGCGAGAGACAGATAATGATAACGTACGTATTGTATGGCAAAATTGCGTTCCACGATGAATAATTATAATAAATGTATGTAGGTGATACGAAGTTCACCGGGTCATCTAGTTATACATATAAACCTTCCTGTTGAATCACTCTATCTATTAAAAAAAACTGCATCAAAATCCGTTGCGTAGTTTTAAAGATTTAAGCATACAAAGGGACATAGGGACAGAGAAAGCGACTTTGTTTTATACTATGTAGTGATTGGTAATATCTTTTGGAGCAAACATTTGGTCCTGATGTCCCGTTTATAACTAATAAATAAATAAAAATAAAATACTTTATTTATCACGTAGGCGAACAAAGTTGCACTTATGACACGTCAAAACAAAGAATAAGAATAATTATTATTTCTATACAACTATTAAAATCACTTATATAACTATGGAGATTTTAAATTATGGATAAAGTTTATACAAAAGACAAGGTACAAACCGAAGTAACCAGCTCGGACTGGCAAGTAGGGGAAATAGAAGGATAACGCGTCGCGATCCTCACCGGCGAGGACATGAGCCCTAACCTAGCTAATCTACCAGCCTTTCACTAGCAACCTAAGTGATGACTACCCGAAGAAGATAGCCTGAAAGAAACTCCGGGCTTTCTTTTTGTCATCAATTGTTCAGTACTTCTTTTGTATTTTTTTTTCCAAGTCTTTCTTGTACATAGTCACAATAGTTATATAAGCTAATGCACGCACATCACCGTTAACATGGGATAAGATGAAATCCAATCGACTAAACCTGGAGCGGCATAAAATAAAATTAGCGATAGCAAATAAAAGAGAACATAGATTCATACTTAAATAACGGCGTACAGCGTGCATTCGCCTACATTTACAATCATAGTTTTCAATCATGAGAAAAGAAAAAAATAGTGATATTAAACAGGCAAACACAACATGATCGGGTGGTCGTCTTTCAAAAATTACATTTCATTAAGATATGATATGATTATGTCAAATTAGAACTATAGAAATGTCATTATTATAAAAAAAAAAAAAAAGCATGTGAGACATGTAACAAAGACATTTTAGGCAGTTAATTAATTACTAATGTGTGCTAACATGGTGGGTCATTGTGTGCAGGACAAACTTTCCAAACCGTCTTATCATTAAGGTAATCAGATACAGTATAGTATCCTTTACACATTAATTCACGCTTAACATAACACTTGAACTTTTGTTCGGTCAAATTGGTAATTTCGAAGGGAAGTTTATTATAGAACTTAATGCTACTAACTAAGAAAGATTTATTGGTTTTACAGAGCCTATGATTAGGGACAACCAATTTATTTTTATTTCTGGTATTTAGACTATGCAAGTCACTGTTTTTAATAAAATTACTAAGGTTTTTACGTACGTACATTATATTCTGAAAAATATATTCGGCCGGCAAAGTCAGTATATTCACCTCCTTAAACATTTGCCTAAGGGAATCATGAGAGCGAAGGTTGTAAATAGCTCTAATCGCTCGTTTCTGCAATATAAAAATGGTCTGCAGATCTGCAGCAGAGCCCCACAGAAGAATACAATAGGACATAATGCTGTGGAAGTATGCAAAATACACTAGCCTTGCCGTAGCCACGTCAGTTAATTGTCTAATCTTCCTAATAGCAAACACGGCAGAGCTCAGTTTACTAGAATTTTTTTGAATATGGGGGCCCCATTGCAATTTACTATCGATTGAAACCCCGAGGAAGACCGTTGAGGGAACTAATTCTAATTTATCCCCATCTAAATCAATATTTAGTTCCTTTTTTTTTATTCAGTAACGAAAATCTGACACATTTCGTTTTTGCGGCATTTAAAAGTAAATTATTAGAAGAGAACCAGTCAGAAATCAAACTAAGTACTTTATGTGGCTCACCGAGATTCTCATCCCTTCTATTTAACTTAAAAATTATCGAAGTGTCGTCAGCGAACAATACTACATCTGCCATATTATCAACCATGTAAGGCAGGTCATTTATGTAAACTAAGAATAGGAATGGACCCAATATGGAACCCTGGGGAACCCCAATTCTAACTGCGGACCCGGCAGAGGAGACGTTGTCGATAAATACTTTTGATTTCGACCTGATAAATATGAAGATATTAGTTTAAGTCCAATTCCTCTAATACCATAATAATGAAGCTTTAAAATGAGGGTTTTGTGATCGACGCAATCGAATGCCTTGGAAAGATCACAAAAGACCCCCAGTGCATCCTGGGATCCCTCCCAAGCATCTAATACAGCTTTGACTAAAGCACGTCCAGCATCTTGCGTGGATCTGCCTTTTGTAAAGCCGAATTGTCTATTATGTAAGATCCCATTTTTATTAAAATACACCAGCATTTGGTTAAGCATTAGTTTTTCAAATACATTACTTAAGTATGGTAAAATAGAAATAGGTCTGAAATTAGAGTGGGTGTTAGAACAACCTGCTTTAAAAATTGGTACTACTTTACTAACCTTCATAAGATCAGGAAATATGCCGTCTCTGACGCAGCAGTTAAAGATTTCCGCAAGAATTGGGGCAATGTTGTCTATTACTGACTGCAACGCTTTAACAGATAAACCCCATAGGTCTTCAGTGCTTTTTATGTTTAAGCTCTTAAATACTTTTATTATATCAGAGTGCGTGACAAACACAAATTCGAAATTTGGAATCGACAGATCAACATTTTGTTTTAAGAACGACTCAGCTGCCCCTGGTGAGGATGGCAGACATTTTGTCGTTTCAAAAGGTATGTTAGTAAAAAAATGTTCAAAGTAATTAGCTATTTTATATTTATCTGAAACTAGCTCGTCATTAATGTTCAATAAAATCTTGTCATTAGTTTTATTTTTGCCAGTTTCAGTATTAATAATTTTCCAAGTAGTTTTAATTCTATTATCTGAGTTTTTAATATGACTACTGATATAGGCAGCTTTAGCATACCTACATACACGTTTAAAAATTTGAGAGTATGTTCTCACATAATTATTAAATTCGACATCGGGTGTAAAGGACCTTCTGTCATATAATTCATAGAGAACATCTCTACTACGTCTAATACCGTTTGTTGCCCAAGCACTGAATGATATTTTATTTTTTAGTGGCACTGATTTTACACTACATGTTTTATTAAATATGTTTGTAATACCATTTAATAATGTTTTAAACATATTATTTGGGTTGTCTGAACCGCAAGTCAGCATAGGCAACACCAAATTAAGCCTAGCACTAAATTTCTGTAGATTATATTGGGTTAGGGGTCTAAATTGTACTATGTTCTTACTTCTATTGCTTTCACAATTCAGTTTGACCATTTGACATGTGTGGTCTGAGCGAACGCCAGCTAATAATTCTTTAGAGTTAATTTTAAAATTTGAAATAACATTATCAATACAGGTAGCTGAAGTTGTAGTTAATCTAGTCGGCTCGAGAAATTGACAGTTTAGATTAAATGATTGAAGTAAATTCAAAAAAAGTCTTTTATCTGTGGAATCCACTAGCAAATCTATATTAAAGTCCCCACAGACTAAAATGTTATTATTCATTTTAAGTTTTTTAAGAATATCCTCCATTTTAGAAATAAATGCCAATATATTTGATGAAGGAGGCCTATATACACACAATATAATATAACCACTGGTCTCTGCACACGCGACCTCACACACTCGTTCTACAGAAAGTTTTACAATATCCTGCCTATCCTTGTGAGAGACACCATCCTTGATGAGGATCATGGTGCCTCCACCTTCTGCTGATATCCTAAAGAACGAGCTGGCGACTCTGTAGCCACTAACACTAAATGCCATTTTATCTGCTTTTAACCATGTCTCCGTAAAACATAAAATATCAATATTATATTTTTCTGCTAATAATTCTATGTCAAGTATTTTGCCAGAGAAACGATTTATATTTTGATGAGTTAATATTAAGTCACTTTTCTCTGTTGTCATAACTAATTGTTTAAATTATTTACTACACTTATATTAGTAATACTACTAAAACATGTAGTAATGGAGGACTTCGTCATAGTACTTATGACTGAGTTAATATTAAATGCTAACAATGTAGCAATCTTAACTTTAACTAATTTTGACAGATACATAGTATCTCTAGTCAATGAAAATCTACAATTGTCTGTAAATTTATTAATGTCAAATGTGAAACTATACTGTGACGTCCGATCTATATCCCTCATTGAAATCAGGGGGGCTGAATGACGGTTTCCATTGTTGGCACAATATAATATATTTATGTAACAAAAATATATAATAATAATATCAGCCCTGTATTACATACTGTCTCACTGCTGCACGGGCCTCTACTACTGACAAGGATCGGGCCTTAGTCCACCACGCTCACCTAGTGCGGGTTGGTAGACTTCACATACCCTCAAAATTCTTACTCAAAACGTCTCAAGTATGCAGGTTTCCTTATGATGTTTTCCTTTCCTGTTAAAGCAAGCGATAAGTCAGAGGTGTATGCCCTTGGGATTTGAACCTGCAGACATTCGTTTCGGCAGTCCGTTCCACACCCAAGTAGGCTATCTTCACTTTCAAGCAAGACCTAGTAGATAATAAATACGAATTGCAAAGTCATCGCGCTTGCAGACGAGCTACTAGCTCGCCTGTAAACCGCTGACGAAGCGCTCCGTTCCGTTGGCAATAACGTCGCGCGCAAACACGACGATATTGCTTTCTATATGAAACGATTCGCAGCTGCAGCTCGCTCTCTGAATAAAACAGATTTATCCGGATTCTTATTTTTTTATAAACCGAAGAGTCGACGTAGGCGTATCAAATGAGGCGTGGTTCAATTGAGTTGAACAGCTATAATTCATGTTTAGAAATATTACTAATTTGCAGTTTTAATCGCGGTTTTTTAGTTTTCATTTGTTACGTTCGAAGATTTTGTACAGTTGATGGTCACGGGTGGAGAAAGTTATTAACGTATTTATCAGTGGGGAAGCGTTCTTACAACCCGATTCCTACCGGCTTCCCTTTTAGGTTTATTTATATCCGTCTTCGTTTTTGTTTTCTATTAAATCGGCCGCGATGTGTTAACTAGGTCATTTCTTCGTACATCGGGTTACCTTATAAAAATTTGACCCATCGCCACTGGTATTTAAGAAGAAAATTTAACAATCATGATAATACCATACTTAAGAAGTTCTCTATAGGAATTTTGAGGGTGTGTGAAGTCTGCCCGCACTACAGCGTGGCGGACTAAGGCTTAATCCCTCTCAGTAGAGGAGGCTCGTGCAGCAGCGGGACAGTATATTATCCAGATTGATATTATTTAATATATTTTGATAACGAATATGAATCCTTGCTAGCCGAATTTCGGCCACGTCGGCCAGTCTCAACGGAGATCAGCCACGCAGGATGTATTATAGTGCACGAGTGTGTCCGCAATACACAGGTACACGGTCTGTTCCTTCACTCTCATAGTTCGGTGAGACGACGATCCGACATCACCGAAGAGAGATCAGGCGCAGGACCAACGGCTTTACGTGCCGAGGCACGGGGGTATCACACCGACAACTTCCTAGCTCCGAGCTGCGATAGAGTAATTTTTAAGATGGAAAAACCCAAACACAATTATATTAGCCCAACTCGGAATTCGAACTCAGGACTTCAGCGCGGTAGTCGCACTTGTACTGTGTACAATTACAACTACACCAACGAGGCAGTCAACGAATATACTTATTTAACAATTATACAAAAGTAAGCCGATAAACTAAAAACCTTATTTAAAGTACGCTTTACGTTTCTAAAAAAACTGCATTAAATAAATCAGTTGGGATTCTGTGAGGGCTTTCACTGCATTCACAGAGCTGGTTAAAACATTTCTCTTTAATTATACCGAGCGGAGTAGACTACGTATGAACGAACACTTCTTTACTAGATTACTTCTCTAATATTTTTTTTATACGCGAGGAAATGCATTGCGCTGTGATACAAAATACTATCACGTTGATTTTCCTTTGAGGGTAGGCAGATCATTTATTAGAAATTCATTTATTAATATTAGCCATGTATTATATACTGTTCTGCTTCTGTCGCGATATTGTTGTCTCTTTCACACACCGCGTAGCGTCTCTGTCTAAACTTTTGGAAGTGATGTAAACTTACATGTGTGCGTGCATGTATGTGTACTTCAGTGTAAGCCGTGATTTGCGGCTTCATGTTAAGCAATTGGCGCGATTAGTTTTTAATAATTTAGAATGTATAATTAGTGTGTATAGTGTGGGTTATTTATTGGACTCTTTTACATTACATTTACACAGTTTCACATATATATTATACGTAAATTTACTAATAATTGTAATTCACGGGTGAAATTGTAGACCCGGGTACAAAGTTAATTCATTTTAAGCATGTCAAACTAATAAAGAAATGTTTTCAATTTTCACTTTAATATATAAGTTAATAATAAGGATGCATAGTGTATATTATAAAAATAACGCACTTGGTCTTGGCCCGAGCTTTTCGTACCCTCCATAGCGAGGAGAAACACATTCGTGTAAAATCTCATCATAATAACATAATTCTTTATCGCACAACCAACAAAAGTATTTAGATTTGTAGTGCTGTTTGAATACAAATTGTATTCTCGTAGGACGATTACCTCGATACAGGCTAGTGAGGAAATGGAAGGAAATAGTTCGCAGATATATTCCGATGAGCAAAAACATTCTTCTACTGTTTTAAGTTTCAATTTCATTTGTATGTCATGTTTTATGTATGCTGTACTAAACAATAGTTTAAATAGTATCTAATAATTTTTGTAAGGGGTTCAGGTGTAGTAACAGCAAGGTTTATTGTTGCAGAGGAGGAGTGCGAGGAGGGCGCGTGCGCGGGGATGGCGGGGCTGGCGCGGCACCGGCCCGAGCCGCTGGCTGCGCTCGCGCACCACACGCGCTTCACCACGCACGAGATTAAACTCATGTACCGCGGCTTCAAACAGGTATGATGCCATCAGTGGACTGATCTGATCATTTTGCTTTGTATATTTAAGTATTAAGGTTATATATTGGGAAATTTTAGATAATATCAATGACCTCTAAAACCTATTTAGCGTTTTTTATCTATTTTGCGAGTACGCAAATATAGTGCTCTAAACAATATAGACAAAATTGTCTCATGCACGCACTATACTTATTCATTTGAACTGATTTTGAAAAGGAATACTAGAGTTTTTAGCCCGTTTTTCTCTGGTGAGAACTGTTTTCTGAACCGTCGAATAGATGACAGCGTTTGCTCGACGCCTTATATTTTATGGACAAATTTCTTTTATAAATACGTGGTGCTTAACTCGTTCGTTATTTGCATATAAACGGCTGTAAGTTAGTACTTAGGAACTCGTTTGTGAAACTGAATCGATTCTTAAATTAATTTTATTATAATATAATGATATCAGCTCTGTATTATATACTATTCTACTACTGAACGGGCCTCCTCTACTACTAAGAGGGATTAGGCCTTAGTTCACCACGCTGGTCTAGTGCGGATTGGTAGGCTTCACACACCTTCAAAATTCCTATAGAGAAATCCTTAAGTATGCAGGTTTCCTCACGATGTTTTCCTTCACCGTTAAATTAAATTATTGCCGAATGCTAACTTTTTATACCACGATTCAACATAAAATACGAGCGGTACAAAATATTATTTAGAGAAATTGGATTTTTAAAGTGGTTTTATATCCGTGCAGTCCCTGTCTCCCCCCGCGCTCCCCCGAGCCATGAACATAATGCGATACGTACAGCGATACCGCAGACGCGCTGAACGCGGCTCCCGAGCTTCTGGTAAAATATTACTGTTTACTGTTTGAAACAAGTGAATTTTTGCTTCGATCATTTGGTTAAAATATGGTTGTAAATTGGTTTATAAAAAAATACTGGTGGTAGTTCTCTTGTGTGAGAGGCCACCTGGGTAGGTACCACTGCAATGTATTTTTGCCGCCAAACTGTGTGTAGTCACTGTTATGTTCCGGTTTGAGAAGAAGCCAGTGTAACTACTGGACATAATAATAACATCTCATGTGTCAGGATGGCGAGCGCAGTGGAATACCTAACACTCTGTAATTCAAAGTATCGCTTACCATCAGGCGAACGGCAAGCTCGTCTCGTCATTTAAAGCAATAAAAAAATCTTAAATAATTATTTGTAAAAAAATATATATATATTTACACATAGTAAGTATATTACATATTATATTATCGCAAAGAGCTATCCTCATAAAAAATATTTTATGGTTCTCATATATTCGCGCAAGCCGTGCACTCATTTTTCGTACACATTCCGTCCCATGATGTGAGGCAAACTTATCGCGCACAAATTCTAGGCTCAAAATGAATACTAAGCATAACTTAATATTACTTTACATACATATATAGCACCACGCCTTACCCTTTTCAAGGTTAAGCAGAACTGAAACGCACCAAAATTTCACCGGCTATGTTTGATCTTAAGTGGGAGGCGACTGTTTTAAAATTTTATTGATTGAATAAATAATTCAATATGATGTACACCACATTTTGCCAACTATGTTAGATTCCTTGTAGGAAGCGATTATTTAATATTTAATTGATTGAATAAAAATTCAATATTACTTACGCAACCAGATGAATCCAAGACCACAGCGACAGTCGAGAATAAACTACGCCACTGAAGAAATTAATTTTTACCTCAACAAAGCACTATGCTTGTGAATAAAAATGATATTACCTGGTAATGCAATTCCTCTCCGCACTGCTTGGAGTGTGGGCGGGAGAGGGGCTAGTGTACAAGACATTTAAGATATTGCAATGAATTTATGAATGTCGGAATATGTTGCGGCGTGTTGTTTTAGCACTTGCGAGAGAAATACGTTCTTAGCTCTCTCTCTTAATATAATTAATTTTACTCCACATTCTTGCCAAAACTACAAGAGAACTGCCAAAATAGTGAGTGTAAACACCTTGTTAGTGTACACAATATATTTTTATTTTCTTAATTTGCGCCATCTATCGTCGAGTAGCGCAATTCTTTTTAAGAAAGGTATGTACTCGCCTGAAACTTTGTTACGACTTCTGGAGACGTTACCTTCAGATCTCTGAAAAACTCAGTTATTTATTATCGGATTTGGTTGGTTTTTTATTTGAAAGGATGTATTTCCAGATTGTTCTTACAGTAATATTTAAAAAAATCGCTTTGGTACTTTAGTTTTTAAACCAAAATATAATAATACCTTCCATCAATGGCGTGCCTACTGTTTCGGGGCAAAGGTGCACAAAAAACAGGGCGTCTCATTTAAATTGTGTTAGAAAAATAACAACATAAATGCCCGACCTAGAATCGGCACCCGAGCCTCAGAGAGATGGTCACACCGCGCATGCATACAACTTGCAAATTAAATAACTTTTTTTAACACAATTTTGATATCGTGTCCTCTGAAAGAAAGTTGTTATTTTTATTGCTTTGAATGACGAGACGAGCTGGCCGTTCGCCTGATGGTAAGCGATACGATCCATAAACAGTGAAACACCAACACCTTGAATTACAAAGTGTTTAGTATTCCACTGCGCTCGCCAGAGACATGAGATGTTAAGTCTTATGTCCAGTAGTTACACCTATAAAACTTCTTGTGGTGCTAAATATTATATATATTTAGAATATACTGCACTTATGATGTAGCCAATTGTTTATTATTATGTAATATGTTCAAGCTGTGACAGCCTGCAATTAAAATAGCACTGCGGCAATTAATTACTGAATTGTTAAAAAAACTATGTAAGGTATATGCTTTGTTGGCTGTTGAAATAAATAAATGATAAACAAAGTATAGCAATTATAATCAAACACAACTATTAAGTGAATACCGTTGTCTGATGTTACAGGAGTGTCCGTCAGGTGTAGTGGACGAGGAGGCGTTTAAGAACATCTTCTCGCAGTTCTTCCCGCTCGGAGGTAACGCAATACCCTTTACTATCTGACTCTTGCGAGTATTTGGTCTATGCTGTAGACCAGGGGTGGCCAACCGGTCAATCGCGATCGACTGGTCGATCACTAACTGCTGCACGCATCGTCGTGTATCATTTCCAATCAAAATAATAATAAATTGTGTACTCAACTATGTTGTTTCATTTAAGATTTCAAGATGTATGTAGCTTAGTAGATCGCACAGAGTATCCGTGAAAAGTAGATCTTGGGTCTTATCAAGTTGGCCACCCCTGCTGTAGACAGATTTGTATACTGCCCCGGATCAAGGTTTTTTTCAAAGTGAGGCAAAATCTGGTAAACCTATATTTTTACCTTTGTCATCATCATTTCGGGCCCCGCGGAAAACCATTTGTGTTTAATGTACTGGATGTCTCAGTAGTCAAAGTTGCATTAATGATGACCTAGGTATTCATCTAAGTTTGAATTTGCCGCCCTCTGAATTCGCCACCCGGGGCAAGGGTCCCGGCTTGCCCCTCCTAGATCCGGCGCGGTATACTGTCTGATAATTACCCCTCCACAGTCGACACAATTATGCCGGCCTGTAGGAAACGGATACACACGTCCCGGAACGTGACACACGTGGGCCACTATGTCGGTAACACCTTGTGTGCGGTCGCTATCCGGGCGGATATAATATATCCACCAGCTAACCTGTACAATGTTTGTGTGCAGACGCCTCGCAGTACGCTCACTACGTGTTCAACACCATCAAACACAAGCAGAGCGGGAAGGTCAACTTCGAGGTTAGTCATACATATATAGCGGTACAATTAGCACACACACCGCCATCTCGTCAACATTACCGGAACTACACGATGATTGATGTATTGACACTCCCGTAGTGATAACGCACAGCAATCACGCTAGATGGCGATAGACGATACTGGTTTCCGATAGTAGAATTTGCGCGACGCAGTATATATACCACCTCCGAATAAGAACCGTCGGAAGGTCGCGGCCGGTCACAACATCTGCCTGACTGGAAATCTTCCACTTCCATAGAAGAACGCAACCAATTGTTTCTCTACAGCGGTGGCAAACCATAAGCCGTTAAACATACTTATCTACCTATACTATTATATAAAGCTGAAAAGTTTGTTTGAATACGTTCATCTCAGGAACTACTGGTTTGAATTGAAAAGTTCTGTTAGTGATAGACAATTTATCGAGGAAGGCAATAGGCTATATAACACCACGCTATGACCAATAGGAGCGGAGCAGTATTGAAAAGAGTTGCGTGTTATCACTTTTTTTTATTATTAAGTTACTACTGTATACCGATTTGATATATGTACGTCACATGGGCATCTCATTGAAAACCAGCGCTGCAGTATTACATAGGTGTTGCAGTATATAACTGAATGGGAGGCCCATTGTTAGTACAACAATTGTTTATGTTATGTAGATTTTTTTGTATTTAATTTTTTATCTTTGTTCCAACAATAACTTCTTTCTTTCTCTTTCTTTCAAAAACGGGAAATATTTATTACTTTTGAGAGCTTCTGTTGCGTGCGCTGCATAAACGGTTAAAGTTACGCAATAAACATGTATGAACGAATTATTCCTCTAAAAAGTACTATTAAATATATTATAAAACAAAGTCCCCCGCCGCATCTGTCTTTCTGAACGCGAAACTCAAAAACTGCCCAACGGATTTAGATGAAATTTGGTATGGAGATAGTGTGAGACACTGAAAAGGACATAGGCTGCTTTTTATTCCGATAAACTCTTTAACGCAGGCAAAACCGCGAGCATAAGCTAGTTTGATATAAGCCCGTATTAAATGAAACCTAAGAGGTCGTATCTGATACATCCCTGCCTCTCCCATAAGTGAAAAGGCGTGATGCAATGTATGTGTACTGTTCCCTGTTTGGTTTGATATCACAAATACTATCAAATTTCATAAATGTGTTCGCCAATACATCATTTTTGACTGATGGATGGTGTGAGCGAGATGGATGTCATATCCCCCTAGTGCGAGCGAGACGGAAGATGTTAATCTCTTTGTTTGTACGTTAAGGAATGTTTGTTCTCATATTATTTCACAGAAACAGTTTGTTAAAGTAAAAATATCTCTAATTTTTATGGCATATGATCCAATTTGCAGTGGCGGTTAGCTCGGACATATTTTGTCATCAATTGTATTTTTCGCACCATAACATGTCGATGATAGAAAACAAAATGTATGAGATTCCATACCGCGAGTTGATTTGTTGAAATTTGGGTCGTTTTTTTGTAATACTAACCTTGTATATACTGTCCCACTGCACGGGCCTCCTCTACTGAGAGGGATTACGCCTTAGTCCACCACGCTGTAGTGCGGGCAGACTTCATATACCTTTAAAATTCCTATAGAGAACTTTCAAGTATGCAAGTTTCCTCACGATGTTTTCCTTCATCGTTAAAGCAAGGGATAATTCACAAAGAATACTGACATGATTTTAGGGAAGTCAGAGGTGTGTGCCCTTGGGTTTTGAACCTGCGGACATATATACGGACGGAAATATGCTTTTTAACTTAGTGATTACACTGCAGGAGTTCCTGGAGATCCTGTCGCGAGTGGCGCGCGGCTCCGTGCAGGAGAAACTCTCCTGGGTGTTCACACTGTATGACGTCGACGGTGAGTGTTTACCATGGCTACGTTCATATTTATAAAAAAATATATAGAGTTGATTTTTGAGATTTTTTTATACGTGCAAGCCAAAGTGATCATTTTGTACCTGATGGTAAGTGGAGTGGCGTCGAATAGAATGTCGACTGACGAGAGATGAGTACCCCTCAGTCGACACAATTATGTTGGAACCGGATATACACAGGCTGATCCCGGAACGCGACACTCACGTGGGCTACTACGGCGGGTTTTAACACCTTGTGTACGGTCGCTATCCGGGCGGATATGAAATACATCCTAATACCCTTCGGCAGTCGACATTAAATAATGTGGTTTCTCTCGTCCCCTTGCAGGCGACGGGCGCATCTCGCGCTCGGAGATGCTGGCGGTGGTGCAGGCGATCTACGAGCTGCTGGGCCGCGCCGCCGCGCCGCCCGTGCACAGCGGCGCCGCCAAGGACCACGTCGATAGAATATTCCACGTACGTACCTCTATAACAGTTACTAACCTTTTCAACATTATTTCGAACAAAATAAATATAAGAAAAAGTAATTTTAATTTTACAAGCCCTACAGCCACTACTACTACTCTCAGAGAATTCGTTGTGACGACATCATACTTTCAATCGGAAATACACAGACACATTAAACTACCAAATGATGAAAACTAAAATCCGGATTTTTGGTGAAAATATTAGTTATTAATGTATGATTTTTAGCACAATGTCAGCAAAGATGAAGACGAGTATGTGGTTTAATTTAGTAACGCAATGTCAAAATGACCTCTATTATGAGTCACTCCGTACATAACCACACGATGTCAATATTGAAATCATTCTAAAGACAGGTGTACGGATTGCAGTACATTTGAGTCGAACACAATGAGTGTACGGAACATTAGTACGTAGTAAATAATATATATCGATGCAGGAAACACTAATATATCTTTAATCCGCAACAAAATCAATTAGATAAGGAGTTGGAAATATGAATTGTCCACTTCCCTCTAAAGCAAATAATCGCATGCTCTTACATTGCAGTTGATCGACACTAACTCCGACGGCGTGGTGACGCCGGACGAGCTGGCGCGGTGGTGCGTGCGCGACCCGGCCCTGCTGCGCTCGCTCGACACGCTCGACACGGTCTTGTGATCCGACACCACCAGGTCGTTACACTGTCACCCCATCATCTTGTCACCCAGTCACCTTATTACCCAGTAATGTTGTCGCTCATTGTCACGGTCAGTTACCTGTCACCTTGTTGCCTGGTCACCTTGATATCCTGTCACCCTGCACCTAAGCTCCCAATAACCAGTTGAAGTCTCGTAGTCTAGCCACGACTCAGCTAACCACAAACACACAAAAGCTCAGTCTCATAAGAATTTAGTTACTCAGTCAAATTGTCACTGAGTCACATAGTCAGTCATCGCATTGACTAACCTAACAATGGTTGTGTTATTCCAGTGCGGATTCGGCGCGCGCCTCCAGCTCTAAGGAGGCGGATCCGCCACTTTCCGCCCCTTCCGCCACGTCCGCCCCGAGTGTTTCCGCCCCGATCGCCACTTCCGCCACATCGGTCACAACTCCCGTCTCTACTCTCACAACTGCTTCTACTACGCCGGTCGCCACAACAGCCGTGCCTACGTCTACGTGTACAACGTCCCCACCCGCGGCTCCACCGCGTGTTTCCGCCCCTTCCGCCTCTTCCGCCTCTTCTGCCCCTTCCGCCCCTTCCGCCACCTCCGCCCCTCGGGCGAGCGCGGCGCCGACGACGCGGCCGCCGCCACCGCCCGTGCCTGCGAGAGTCACTGCTTCGGTAACTATGTGCCTTGAAATAACTTTAATATATGCTATAGGGAATTTTTATCTCTATATCGTTTATAATAGAATACAATTTCAGATAACAGAAGAGACGTCACAAAGGAAGGCGAAGCGACGCGTGCGGCGGGCAAGCTCGCCCCAGCGGCCGCGGTGAACGAAACATTACTCTAATACTATGCATTTAAAGTTTAACCTCGACTGCTCTCGGCCGTTGATGTTCTCGATCTTTCTATAACACGGCACTATACTTTAGTGTGACGAAACTTATACAGGGTCATTTCGACATTGCGTTACTAAATGAAACCACAGGTTCGTGGTGACCTCTGCTAACACCGTGCAAAAAATTATTCATAAGTAACGAATATTTACGTCAATAATCCCGATTTTACATTTATGGTTTTTTGATCACGCTGTCTCTTAGCGCGCTAAACTGAAGTGAATGAACTACGTCACAGCTGATGATATTATTACCGAACCTATAGGGTTCAGAAGGTCAGCTCACAAATGAACTCCCAATACGTTCACTGACTTGGTTGCAGCAGTTCATCGAGTCAATAATTAATTACTACAAAAATATTCCGTTAATTATAAACGTTATTTTCGTTAATAAAATAGTTTTCTTACCAAAAAAGTTACCTACATAATTACTAAAGTTACAAGATTTAAATCTATTGGTATCGTATTTTTTTTAGATTCTACATGATATTCCGACATTTATTTTAATTTCAACATTAACATTTCGGTTTGTCATAATATCTAAAAGAAGACTACGTAGACATTACCGAACGTCATATTATGCTTTCTGTACCATTTCTTTGCTAGATAGACACTATGGCAATGCGTCCGAGTCTTTGACCGAGTCTGAAGAGCGCGCGACTATTCAATACAATAGTCGTACTCTTTCTCGCCTAAACTCGCAGTGTTGTCAGTATAAACTTTTTTGCCAAAAAGCTTGCTAAAACGACACAGCATTTCAAAAATTCTGATATTAGATTTTTTTTTATTACATGATGTTCTAAGATTTAACACACAAGTTTATTACAAAATAAAATAAGTAATGATTTATGATGAAATGATTAATGAAAAGTGTACCTAATTAAAATAATACACAGCAATATTTTAGTATTTTTGAAACATTATTTTAAGTAATAAAGTATAATAGAGATTTTGGATTCAGTGATTCATTTTCAATACACATACAGGGTATAAAATAAACAAGATATTGCACAATAAGGTAATAATAAAAAAAAGTTTGGTAACACTGCGAGGGCACGTGTTAGTTGTAAAACTCTGGCTCGTCAAATATCATGTACCTCCAGACTAGTGTTGCCAGGATCAATTTGTTTAAAATCAAGAAGGTAAAACAAATCGAGATTTAGTGTTGTAGATCGGGACATAAAACAAGCAAGTATTTTTTTTAAATTTAAGTTTTATGTAAGTATTGCGTTTTACAAAAAATATCACTGCAAGTCATGCTAAAGTTGCGTTTTAATTTGGATTTCTGTTTTAACATCAAAGCACAGATCGCCGGGGAGTCGCATCTCTAAGCAAAAGAATAAAACAAAACTGTACCTTCAGCGCTAGTGAGATGATACGTGCTATTTTGGTTGCATTGTCGCACTCAACACAGTGATGAATGCGTAGTTTATTTTTTCATAATACTTAATGGTTTTAATAATTTTATTGGTGCAAAACGGGTCACGTCCCAGAACTCTGAAAATTGGGACGTCCCGCGCAAATCGGGACATCAGGCAACATTACTCCAGACCCTTGCCGCTACTTTGTGGAATTCACTAAACTCGTGTGTCGCGTGTTGGTCGGTCAGGCACAAAGAAATTTAAAGTGGTCCCCTAAATGCGACCTTAACTCGTATAAAATAGAGTCTATTTTTAGAAATATTTTTTGTCATTTTGAATGTTTTACGATCGCGAAGTTGCATCGTTGACGCGTACGCGAAACTGAACTAATCACAATCTATTGATTATCATTTTGTCCGACCCGGGATTCGATCCCGAGACCTTAGCAAGGCATCCGTACTATAATACAACTGCGGCACCGAGGTAGTCACAGATTAACTGTATTAAAAATACTTTGAAGTATGAAACAACTTTTAGAGGAACAAGCAATCTACAAATCATCATTAGGTATTGGTAAACGCATTTACTATTTTGAATAAATGTTTAGATACCTATTAGACGCCGCGTCGCGCCGCGCCGCGCCGTGACGCATCCCGTCGCTCGACATTTTTACCTCAAATTATTACATTACCTAATTATTATCAAAATTGTAACTTTGTTATTAATTGCTCGTGTGAATTGCCAGACTTGCAGAATGATATTTTATTGTTATGAGTGTTATAAATCTAACCGTTGAACGTATTTATTATACCTACTTATCTACTAAAATGGATGAACTACCGACATTAGAATGTGTGTGTTTCGATTTAAAAGAATGACACCACTTTAAAATTACGGAAATCATGTGTTATGTGTACCTAACTTATGCAATTGTGTTTGTTTGATTAGCGTCGTTTGCTTATGATGATAGTTTGAGCATAGAAAATATTGTTCTAATGAAATGTGATGATTAGTGCGTGATGTTTATGTTGGCGTTGGATGTCCACCTGCAAGGTGGACAGACGACTTGATAGACATCACGGGAACATATTGGATGCAAGCAGCTTTCGACAGGTCCGTCTTTAAATCTTTAGGGGAGGCCTATGTTCAACAGTGGACTTTATGTGGCTGATGATGATAATGATGTTTAGGTATGTGTCTTTTTGTAACGTCGGCGTAGCGTCGTCGCTGCTGGTCTAATTGTTGATTGAGTGATGTGCCACGACACAAAACCCTAGGTTGTTAAAGCGACGACATCAGCTGTTCGGTAGCGGCGCGGCGCGCGCGGTGCGACGAACTACCCTTGCGCTCCGAGTGTGCATCACTTGTTCGTGTGCGTGAGCATAATATTATCAATGACTGTGTGCGATGTTGCCGCTCCGACGAATTCTAGTATAGTAGTAGTGACAAAAGGTGTGTAAAAATAAAATGACTATTTGAATATTTATTTTGTTTGAAAATTTTACTTTTTTGTTTTTGACCTTAGGATAGAGTAACTTATAGTAAACGGCTTCTTTCAAGATGACTTTCTCGCAGTTAAATTTAAGTCTAGGGTTACACAATGACCCTGTATACTTTGTCAACATTATCTGAGACAATAGTACGTGAGCGTGCTGTATAACCTTCATATTTAATACTCAATGCTACCACACACAAAACTATTATTAACCGACTTTAAAAAAAGGAGGAGGTTCTCAATTCGACTGTTTTTTTTTGTGTGTTTGTTATTTTTAAATGGATTCTTATATTTTTTACAACATTACCTACATTTTACATAATAAAGGATCGGTACTATATTTAAAAGCGCCTTACATATACGTTCCAATACACTACAATCACTTTAAATAAAAATAACAATTTAATCGATGAATCGCATCAAGAGAACGTCCACGGTAGAGATGTAGGTCTAATACTCTCCTTGATGCTCTGAAATGGTCTTTTGGGGCGAAATGGCCTTGTCTATGAACATTACTGTTCAAAATGGCGGATATCGATTGTAAAATTATATTACCTGATTTGATTTTTAAACCATAAAATAGGATAGAGCTGCTCTAATTCTGACGTCAATATTGAACAAAAAAAATGAATTCTCACATTACAATTACATTATTAAATTTTATTCAGGTCGAGATGTCTTTTAAATCGATAAATCTACCCAAAAGGTCAATTTAAGACATTATACTACTAAATGTCATCGCAGTCACTGTAAAGGCCATCTGAGGCCTGAAGACCGCGTGACATCACACAGGTACTTACGGAGCTATGCACTTATGATTATGAAAATTACTACTATTGAATTATTAGGTTTAATGTGTCGAGTCGGGACTTCTAAGCGTAGACAGGGAAATAAAACTCTTGGAAGAAGATTGTAATGCAATACTTTAGGTGGGATAATTTCTTTTGTCTCGTTTGGACTTTTCCGGACTCGACTACTCGTACTCTCTGGGACTCTCTTAGCTTTATATAGTGATAAGAGTTACGTTTTCAATAAATTCTATCTATTATTCTCTGTTATGGACATTTGGACTCGCATGGCCTTTTGCGATAATATTGAATTCTAGGCGAGACCAAATAAGTATTGGAGTAATATGGCCTTAAAGAGCTTTGATATGACCAATATTGAAGACCAAATGGGGCCAAAGTAATGTAAATGGCGTGAGATGTATTTAAAAAATAGTTGTTATTTGTTTACAATAAGGCCACATGGGGCCAAACTGAGAAGTCAAAGATTTTGGGACAAATATTTGTTCCAATACTGGTTGACTATAAATATTGGAATACTAGGAGTGAATTAATGATAAGTGTTGGGTACAAATTGCTAAAAACATAATGGTTCCTCCCGAAGCCATATAGCTGATATAACTCTGAAGATGGTTGAAGAATTATCTTCACTCAACTTTATAGTTCTGGCATATAAACAGCAGTGGCGAAAGTTCTCTATAATCTGATTCCTACCAGCCTCTATTTCTGTAGAATCTGATTATCATTGGAACGATCTGCAGCCCGCATTTATACATATTAGTACCTATATGTTGTGTCGGGTTGCCTTTCGGAAAATGTTAACTTTCGCCACTGACAGCATGATTAATGCACTGACGAGTGAGAATTGGATGTATTTTTTTTAATTATTCCTCTTTAGTCCCTATTTTCTAATCGGTGGGATTCAAAATGTCCGTAACAGCCCTTACTATAAGACATTCCAAGCAATACTAGTTGTGTGCCGTGGCACGGCTCGCCTCGGGGTCTTGTTACAGTAATGCAGTATTCAACCTTGATGTTGAGAGGTTAGAATTGGTTTTTCCTAAACGGTTTTTGAAGTATCACCTTAATAACATTTCATCTGTTATACGCTCTAACAGAAAAATAGGAGATGTAACAGTATCAATCCAAAATAATACTTAAAACTAATAGAATAAGGTAGCGTTTTATCAACCGATGAGAACTTATTTCTTGAATACGAGGTTCAGCTCTCTACGTACAGCTACTCATATGATCATTACTGCTCTCAATACCCCGAGTGCGTGTTAGTATTTTCAAAATATTCACAAAGTATTTTCATCTTTATTGTAATTGTAATAAGGTATATAATTCAACGCGCTCTTGTACACAGGGTTCAGAGGTTCTCAAGGGAAGGTGCCCACTATATCTACTACCTATTATTAAACACCAGCCTTTATAGATAGGTATAATATTCTGTGAGAGAATAAGAATAGATCCATTAGAAGAGAAATGTAATGGATACTAGATAGTGCTGTTTAACTATGTGCTAGTCGGTTTCTATTTTCTGTTTACATGAATTCAGTGAAGTAGGAATTGCATTTACCTTCTATTAGAGAGATGGCGAACGTTAATGGTTAATGTGCCATCTAAGACCGGTTTTATTTATCCTAGTGCCCCTTTTCAGTGACTTTTTATGACCCAACTATTATTTGTTTTGTTTTTTCTTTATTGGGAATCGGCAAAGGCTTCCCTACACCTGATGTTAAGCGAAGTGTAGCCCAAAAATACATAACAATGATTGTATTGCTCGCATGCTCGAATTATTTTGTCACGTGCTACCCCTGGCACGCGTGCCACAAGTTCGCCATCCCTAATATAATGTCTAGATACAAGCAGCGTGCGATGCTATGTAGCTGAAATTTAAAAGTTCTGAATGATGCAGTAATTACTATAGCATTTTTTATTGGGAAAGTTACGTTTGAACCAGTTCGTTGGCATTGTCTTATAAAAAAAACTTTCTAGTGCCAAATTTTTTATCTTAGTGGGTACAACCCTCTGACCTATCGACCCCCACTTCCAAAGAGCGCTCTGTTGTAAGTCAAATGTTTCATTCTACACGCTGTTGAACATTGAACTTTATTCTATTAGATTTAGAGTTTAAAATCCATTGTATTTCAAGCCTTACTACTCCTATTATAGAATAAGATCCGTGTGAGGCCAAGCCCGGGCCAAAAGGCCAGACGAGACCAAGGGACATCGGGGCCAGAATTAATCCAGCATAACGATTTTTTGCTATGCTGGCTTGCATACTTCCATTTAAATATTTTAATATTATTAATTACAATATGGCCTCAACAGCACCCATTTTGATTCTGGCATAAAACCGGGCTCGGTTCTCTAGTACCTGCAGTTACAATCTCAATGGCGGCTTACTGATTTGCATTACGACTTTCTATTCGCTTTAAAAGTTAGATATCTAAAAAACTCTTTTAAACATAAATGCCTCATCGAGCCTGGATATCCCATTGTCTATATATATCAGCCACTAATGATTACTATGTCTTTAGAAATTTTGTAAATATATTGGTATATGTAGCACCCTTAGAATTAAAGTGACTTAGCTCAAAGAACACAACTTGTGAGTAACGAATAAAAAAAAAAAAACAATAAAGAAGGCAGTGAATTGGACGGTCGTCAAAGTGACAATCTCTGTTTCTATTGTATAATTTTGTCTTTCACGGCTTAGGGTTATAGAGAAATCTTTGGAGCATGGTTTTTAACAAAATCAGATAATAAATAAATTTTGAGTTAGGCCACTTAAGTTCTAAGGGTGCGATAGCAACAACATATCGCATCCTTACAACCATAGAACAGGTATACAACATACCAACAGGTGTAGCATAGAAAAAAATAAAAAAAATCTATTAGGTCTTCCTATATTCTTATATTTGTCTGAACAGTGGTCATACGATATAAAATGATAATATGTATTCTAAACCGTACAGTATATTTTCATGGCCGGCATTGCGATCGCAACTGACGACTACACGCGAGGGAAGTAGCGATACAATACGAAAAAATACTGGGGTTATACCATAATAGAGTTATTTAAATAGCATAATATGAGTATTTATATGCCACGTGAGTTTTCTTAATTATTAATTGAGAATTTAACTGCTCCACGACGTCTCATTTTTTTTGGATCGTCTTAAAATGAATAATAACATATATAAGGAACTGCATATAATTCAATTTATTATACTGCTGAATTGAAATAGATTACTTGACTTAAAAGTTAAAATCAATTTTTTAATATTCTCAGTATTTTCGTATTATTTCGCTTCACACGGGTCATAGAGACAAGGCGTCCGCCTGTCGCATAGTTATAGAATATTATTGTGTTCGGATACACGTACATTTAAAAAACTTACTTTAAAATACAAATTATCTCACCAGTCTCGGATGTGTGACATATTATTTTAAAATAACACTTTACTACTTACATACGTAGCTACTTATCTTCCAGTTAATAATAGTAAAATTAAAATTTCCGAACGCAATGCGAAATAAAATTTGTGTGTGTATCCGAATGTTTTAAAATTTGAAGCTTATTCTCGACCAATCACGTCTCGTGCAGGTCGGCCGTCACTGATGACGCCGACCGGCGCACGTCAATATGTATATACGACGACATTCGTCAATAAATCTTCTTAACTGAAATAGCGTTTAATTTACCTCTCTCAGTATAACTGCTAAACAAATTACATCTTTCAACAGTTTTGTCAATTATAAAAGTAACAGCAAGTATAGTCTAACCAGGAAAATAAAACACCTGTTATGGTGCCGCCACGTTTGTTTGATCGTTATAAAGGTTATGTTTTCAGTAAGTATTGTAAGAAATGAGGAACGTAATTTGTATTTAACGGCACAATTTTTATTGTAGCCGCATGGCGGCGTCGCTGTCGGCGGTTATGTGAAAACCCTTTTTTTACCTGTTAATTGTAAACTGCTCCTTCAAAATAATATACAGAAATTAGTATCTAATATCAGCGCTTTATTCCGCAAATCTCCAAATAATAAATTAGGTCCATGCTTTATCACAACATGGCGAGTTTTTTATTTTTCTGGTGGCTATAAAATCCATAAGAGTTTACTTAAACATTATAATTGAAGTAAGAGTAAGAGTTAGTTTGACTGACAAGGACAAGACTAACGGATACTAGATTTACGGATAATAAAAGGCAATATAAAGGCCATACTAATGTATTTATATTGTACTCAGCATATATTTATTTTATTTATTAAAAACTGACAAGTCTACATATGAACTTATATTCTACTTCACACTTGGCAAGCCTGTATGGTGAAGACCCAAATTTTAGCCTAGTTGCCTACAGTACATATTTGTTCATTTATTTGACACTGGTCTATTACAAAATTAGTTTTATTTTTAGTTATATCCATTTCATTATATGATACACCTGCTTTTACAACCGATTCCATTCAACCGGTAACTACGAGTTGATAGTAAAAATAAACCAATCAAAATAAACTGTGAGCATGTCAAACTTTATTCTGGACCAGCTTTTGCTCGCGGCTTTGCCCGCGTGACGGAGTTTTCTGAGATAATAGTACCGATATATATCCTCCTGGGACAGAAAGTCTATAACCTTCCCAGGGTCTTTAACTATCACCATACCAAATTTAATAAAAATCCGTTTACTAGATTTTGAGAAAATCGATAATATACAGATAGAAAAGGGGACTTTGTTTTATATAATGTGTATATGTATGGATGGTTCGGATTCCAGGTCGAGCAAAGTTATAATGATAGTTTCTGCTCTTTCAGTCATTTGTACCTAATAATGCGATAGAAATACTATTCCATTATGGGAAGGTACGGTGAAAATTAGGCGCACAAGTTACGCCTCTGCCTACCCCTAGCAGATACAAACTGTGTATATTTACTTGAAGCTTAGCAATAGTCTGAGAAAAATAATCTGGATTCGAATCTAGTGTACAGCTCTCAAACACAACCACTACACTAGCGGAATCTCATTAATCAGTGAAATGTCACGCGATAATCTAGTTATTGTAATCAACTACTAATTAATATCGTGTACTGGGTCACTGAGTATATAATGGGAAGAAATTAACAACTTCTACAGTCCACTATGGGTCCTAGAATAGGTAAGTACAGTATTAAGTTTTTAATATAAGGTTGTTTTGACATCGCGTTAGTAAATAAACAACATATTCACACCTTTGCTATTTTCAAAAAATCAATTGCACCTAAAATCATCCATTAATAACTCATATTTGCATCAAAAAACCTGGTCTTTGTTGTAAATTTTTTTGATAATTTTGTAGTTTAATGCAAATATGGCGTGTGCTTTACTATATTTCTAACTGAAAGTATGATTTTGTCACTGCGACGAATGCTCATAGAGTAGTAGTGGCATTAGGGCGCGTAAAATTCAAATTACTTTTTATTAATATTTATTTTGTTCGTAACTTTTTTTTTTACTTCTACGGCTCAAGTAACTCATTGTAAAGTGTTATTTCCAAGTACATAAATATGTAGTTTCATTACTAACGCGATGTCAAAATGGCCCTGTACATTTCCAAGACGGTATGGATATAAACTAACACAATATTTATATGTATAAAAATGAATCTCTATTTCCCTTGGTCATCGCATCACGCGTGAACGAATGGAACAATTTCGCTAATTCTTTTTTTGTTGTATTAATTTTTGGCAGGAAAAGGTTGTTATGAAAGAAAAAATTAAAAAAATTGCGCGAGAAATTAGAAAATTTAAGAAAAATTAACGACAATATTAATTTTACATAACTGTCAGTGGTTTGAAATAACTGTCAGCGATCGACAGAATGCGCGCGTGCATACATAGTTAAGACAACGGACAACGTCTGTCGGGTCAACTAGTAGTTATATATTCAGTTAAATTGTTTAGTAACCTACGTTAAATTGCATATACCTTTTTTTGTCACAGCAAAGTGACTCGACTGCACTTGATAGCAATTCCAATAGAGTGTCGACTGACGAGAGACGATTACCCCTCGTCAGTCGACACAATTATGCCTGTTGGAACTGGATGTACACAGACTGATCCCGGAACGCGACACTTTTGGGTCACTATGGCGGGTTTTAACATCTTGTGTACGGTCGCTATCAGGGCGGATATAAAATATGCTACCACCAGTAAATCATATACTTCTTACGATGCGCAAGGTGCAACTTCCAAGTATATAATGTTGGCAATGTTGTGTTACGATTTACAATTCATTGTTACCAATAATTACTCTGCATCATGAGACTTAATATTTAACGTCCCAGAGTGACGAGAGAAATGCATTGACAAGCTTTGTATTTTTTTTCGCGTAATGTGTGCGACTTGCTCCTTCTTTTATATATGAAACTGACTGGTGGTAGGTCTCTCATATGTGAGAGATCCGCCTGATTTCCGCCGTCAAGCAGCAGTGTGTAGTCACTGTTGTGTTCCGGTTTGAAGGTCATTGTAGCCAGTGTAACTACTGGACATAATTAACATCTCATGTCTCTGGCGAGCGCAGTGGAATACTAAACAATACTTTGTAATTCAACGTGTTGGTGTTTCTACTGTTTATGGATCGTATCGCTTACCATCAGGCGAACGGCAAGCTGGTCATTCAAAGCAATAGCAAAAATCTAGCTTCTTGATTTTGACAAAAAAAAATATTAAAAATGTTATATTCCCCAGCTCTCCTCTTGGCGCTAACAGCGTGCTGCCGCTGCGAGCACGACACACACCCACTCGGCAGGACGACGCGCCGGCAACTGGTCGAGATCGTCCCTGTGGCAAGAGACGGAGCTCCCCCCGCCGCGGCCGCCCCCTCACTCGCCTACATCGTACCCGCGCCACATCTCGACATGGAGGCCGAAGATTCAGATATCGAGGAGATGACAGTATATGCGGATTTGGAAAGAGATGGAGAGTTAGACAGAGAAGCTGACGAAGAAGAGAGAGAAGCGGAGATTGAAGCGAATGAAACGGAATTGGAAGCGCGAAATGGAGAAGAAAGAGATGATCGGAAGGAAGATGGAGCACAGACGGTAAAGCTGTGCGGGGGACATGGCGCGGGAGGGAGGAGGGCGCACCTACATCCCGCTTACACGTTGTCCTTCGTATTCGGCCGATAGAACAACAGTATTACGTCCAATGTCGTCGCCTAATTGAATAGAATTAAGTCGCAGATATTCGCATGCTATTTACAGCTTCATTACGAAAATAACAACCCTCGTCAGGTTGCGGTAAATATGGAATTACTTCCTTGAACTAAACTTTAATACAAAAAAGTAATATAGTGGAACCACAATCAATTCCTTGTACTACAACTACAAAAAAGTAAAAGTGGAAACAATGCATTTTTTTTCTGGTAAGGCTACCGCGTCCATTAGGAACCCAATTAACGTACAACAATAAATGAAACGCAAGGTCTAATGGCAAGCGAGTCAATGTGTATCGATAATTTGACATCTATTATACATAACGCTAAGTATTTGGTAGCATTAGATACCCTTTTAGGATGCCCCGCTGTGGGCAGTATATTTTTATGGTTTGAATTGCGTTGTACATCGTTTCTTGCGATTTGCGTTAATTATTTCAGTATGGCTCGGGCATGACAAATAACTCGATATCTTTAACTGTTAATTCTGATTAAGCGACTGTTTTACGAAGTTTAATAATGTTAGTATCGAATAATTATAATACGACCAAATACAGAAGACACGGTTAAATATGCTCCCAAATAAAAGAAAAGCAAATCCGGTGTGTAAAGCGATGACTGACACGTTAACATTTACTTAAAGTTTGTGAAACAAGCCTTGAGAGGAGCTACAGAAATAGGACGACTCCCTCCGCTTCGATATGGATATAATAATAACACACGCAATTGAAAATGGACCTTATGGATTTTAGCAATAATTTCGACTTTTGCAATAAACGAACGTTCGTATAGAGTTGTTTTTCTTCACTTAATACCACCCTTGTAAAAACTGTCCCACTGCTGACACTCTGCTTGGTGGTAGAAATAGACATTACAGCGGTATCTACAGACGTACTCTCGGGTACGAGCTACCATCAGTAAGTTATTGGTTGCGGAGAGTAAATAGCCTCAGACACTCGTCTGCACGTCTTGTAATTGGTTTAGGTATAACTCACACCGGCGCAGAGTCGAAGCGTGCGATAGATTATGTTTTTTGCCTATAGCATATTCATATCTATTTTCCGATTAATATCAGCCCTGTATATATACTGTCCCACTGTTGGGCACGGGCCTCCTCTACTACTGAGAGGGAATAGGCCTTAGTCCACCACGCTATAGTGCGGATTGGTAGACTTTACACACCCTCGAAAATTCCTAATAGAGAATTTCTCAGGTGCAGGTTTCCTCACGATGTTTCCTTCACCTTTAAAGCGAACGATAAATTCACAAAGAATACACACATGATTTTAGAAAAGTCAGAGGTGTGTGTCCTTGGGATTTGAACCTACGGACATTCGTCTCGGCAGTCCGTTCCACAACCAATTAGGCTATCGCCGCTATTTTTCCATTATTAAGGTACAAATACCTAAGTGTTATGCAAATATGGAATCGCGCGTCGACGCTTAAGTTGCTCATAGTAAGACATCAGCCGCCCACCACGCAAGACGTAGGACAGTGCCGAACTGCAGCGAGCTAGAGCGGCTTCAGACATAATAAAAACATTTTAACTAAAATTAAACCGGCTCCAAAAACCACTCAAAACCAAAAAATAATTTCAAATAACAGGTATACAATTGGATACCAATTTTGGAGTCGGTGCCAAATTAAAATTGCTAGTTAAGCTAGTTAAATACATGAACAAATATACAGAATTTTCCAAATCGGTCTGAAATGAGCGAGTTCTGAGGTAACAAACACAAAATAAAACTTTCACGTCGAATTGATAACCTCCTCCTTTTTTTGAAGTTGGTTATAAACAATTAGGGGAAAGTGGGGGGAAACCGGATAGGGGGTAAAAGTGGATAGTGGCTATTTTCATAGTAGGCATATTACTGTCGCGTTCTAAACCTTCGACCGACACTCATAAACGCTCGCTTAGTGTGGTTACAAATGGTGGCTAGGAAAGACTCTCATCGCGCCCGTTTATACGACAAAAACGATAATACAGGTAAGTGATCTATTATTTTCTAATGTTTGACATATTTTTATTGGTTTTGGTTATAAGTAAATACAATGTTGTATTTTTTTATAATATCATGGATATTTAGTCCATAAAAACTATATGAAGTGTTTTCCTAAGTTAAAAAAAAGTGTTGGTGAGTATTATTTCAATTATGGTACATGTGGGGTGAAGTCGGACGGGGTTGTATCGGATATCCGGTTTCACCCCAGTGATCGAAGTTTCAATTTATGTTTTGAGTATTTAGTTTAATTATATATTTTTAGTGTTTTGTACCTATTAATCTTTTCTCATTTTTTGACAGTTCCTAAATATGTCACGGACCTATGTCAAAAAAGCAAAGAGGCTGACATGCTTTTGGCAATGAATTAAGTATGTTTTAGAAGACAGAATGGATATGTTTTGGCAGCGCTTGTTTATTATGTACCCAAGACTGAAAATTTTCCAAATTTGATTTTTTTAATGCGGTCTTGTAATTACAAGACCGCATTAAAAAAATCAAATCAGGAAAATTTATAGACAAAGTATTCCGAAAGTGTCCTTCTAGTAAAAGTTTTGATGCCAAACGTATAAGCTACAAGTTGGTAAAAAAACGGCAAAGAAGAAAAAAAAGGTTGAAAAGAAAGGCAAAGACTAGGGTTATTGGTAAAAAATCAAATAAAGAAAATAGTCAAGAGGATACAAAAATTTTAATTCGTTAGGAAAAATACAGACAAGCCTCGTCCACTGATGTATGGTACGTGGCACGGCATGCCTGAAGTAGAGTGTGGAGTGCCTCATGAAGGTTGTATTGGATCTTCTGCACCAGAGATATTATTTTTATATGCAAATATTGAGAATAATTAATATATTTTGGTATTTTGTAGTATACATATTCACCTCGTTGATAAAATATGCGTATCCGGTTTTACCCATAGGTATGGGGTGAATCCGGAAATATGTTTTTTTATTAAAACCAGTCCTACTTCTTATAATTATAATTGATCGCTGATATTTTTGCGCTAAAGGTAGGTCTTATGTATGTACTACGATAAGTGATGCTGATTTTTTAAATATATAATGTTTTAACTAACATTTTTTTGTTCTTTTCTTAACTATCCGGTGTCGCCCCACTTTCCCCTATATTAAGATCAATATCAACCATTGCATGCTGTATACATACACGAATGATCAAAAGTCTCAGAACCGGTCCAGCATTGGGATCAGATATAAAACAAAGTCCCCTTTTTTGTCTGTCTGTATGTTACGAATTTCTACAGAACGGATTTTTTTGAAAGTTGATTTGGAAATAGTTTAGGATCCTGGGAAGGTTATAGGCTACTTTCTATCCCGGGAAAATATATAGCGGGACTTTTATCCCGGAAAACTCCTTCACGCGAGCGAAGCCACGAGCAAAGCTAGTATCCCACAATTAAGTGACGTCACGCAGTCGTGGCCGGAAAAATCTTAACAATTGATAACACCGATAACAATTCTGTAGAATTAGTAAGTGTTTGCGGGAGTCGAGAGATACGACAGGTGAGTGTTTACTCAACGGGTAAGTACCGGCGTGACGTCACGGCTGTTGAAGGTGTAGGCAGGGGCGCAAATGCAATACATGGCTCTTTAGAAAGGAAATTCAAATAGAAACAACGATGTTTTTGTTATTGTTTTCAAAGAAAAGAGGAGCTTGCCGTTCGCCTGATGGTAATCGATACGACCGCCCATAAACAGTAAAAACACTAACACCTTGAATTACAAAGTATTGTTTGGTATTCCACTGCGCTCGCCATCCTGAGACGTGAGATGATCAGTATTATGTCCCGTAGCTACACTGGCTACAATGTCCCTCAAACCTACAACAGTGACTACACACTGCTTGGCAGAAATAGACATTGCGATGGTACCTACCCAGGCGGACTCTCACATATGAGAGACCTACCACCAGTAAATCCCTTTCGTATTCTATATAAAATCTAATTATTATTAGAACGATTTTTATGTTGTGTCGAGTACCCTTTAAGAAAATTTTCCTTTCGCCGCTGTTATATTCACTCTTGCATCGTTTGAACCTCTCACACAAGATTTATGTTTGAGTCCCCACGCTGATCTAGTGCACACAGATTTCTCCAAGCGAGTAAAAATTGGCTTGCTTTGCCGTTGTCATTAATTCATTTATCAATTTCAATAAACCAAACACGGCCAATATAGGAGTCAAACTCATCATCTCTTAAAACAAGCACTCCACTTTCAAGAGCTCTCGAGTCCTCAATATATATCACGTTTGCATCAACATTCCTCATTCTGCATCAACATGTTGCTGATCGTACTTTCTTTACTGGCGTTCGCCTCTGCCGAGGAGCTGGTGGTGCTCTCAGCTCCGTCTGTGTTCCCTGCGCCGTCGGAAGGGGCGCCCGTACTCGCCGCGCCGCTCCACTACCATGAACAAGTGGGGGTGCCTGAAGCTGCGCGGATCCGTGACGAAGAGTCCCGGGTGATGGGCAGGGTTGCTGGAGGTCTGGGCTCATACCTCGGGGAGCACAAGTTCTTTGTGAGTGCATTTTTATTTTACTGAAGAGCATGCAAGTTTTTGTTAGGTGATGGGACACCCAATAAGCTTTTTGCTGGTAGGATATATTTTATATCCGCCCGGATAGTGGCTACCATACATATGGTGGTAAAACCCAGCATAGTAGATCATCTCTCGTCAGTCGACATTCTATAGGACCACACTCCGCTTACCATCAATTTGCAGTGCCAGTATATAAAAAAAGCACCAGCAATGCCTACAATTTTGAATTACAAATCTCTGCTAGCGCTCCCACTCCAGAACCTAAGTTATTTAGAGCTTGTTTCATAAGTTAGAAGTAAAATTTATTTGACAGTTATAGTATTAACTATTAAACAGTTAAAGTAAATATACACATTTTATTTGTGAGCATACATTAAATGATGACTTTGTATTTCATCAGCTTATACATTTATGTGATTAGCATTAACTCAGAAGTTGTGAAACGTACTCTATGTCTAATAATGCCATGTGATTACACTAGCTGCTTGACGACAAAAATAGGCAGCGGTAGTACTTATCTAGACAGATCCTCGCATATAAGGAACATAGTATTTTTTTTCAATAAACGATCAGGAAGAAAATTTCATGTGACATATAAAGCCATTATGAAAATGGGTACTTATATTATGAGCAACGCAGTGACTACAGCAGGCCGATCTGGAAATCTTTGGGGAGGCCCATGTTCAGCAGTGGACATCCTGCGGCTGATGATGATGATGAACACAATGACTACAATACCTGCGATGATTCATGATTAAATGTATTTTTTATTGCTTTGAATGACAAGACGAGCTTGCCGTTCGCCTGATGGTAAGCAATCCAATCACCCATAAACAGTAGAAACACCAACACCTTGAATTACAAAGTATTGTTTGGTATTCCACTGTGCTCGCCATCTTGACACGTGAGACGTCTTATTATGTCCAGTAGTTACACTGGCTACAATGTCCTTCAAACCTACAACAGTGACTACACATAGCTTGGCGGCAGAAATAGACATTGCCGTGGTACCCAAGCGGACTCTCACTTATGAGAGCTACTACCAATGTACATACCTCACGAGCCCACACAGACAAGTCAGGTCTAACACAATTATATAATCAACTTTTCTAAGTCTATTTCTATGTGCAGGCCGGTTTGGTGATCTCGCTGACAAACGGTCAGACCTCAGTCTGCGGCGGCAGTCTGATCAGCTCGAACCGCGTGCTGACCGCCGCCACGTGTTGGTTCGACGGGCAGTACCAGGCGAGCGCCATGCTCGCGGTGCTCGGCTCCGTGCGGCTGTTCTCCGGCGGCACGAGGGTCTCCGCGGCGAGCATCGCCGTGCACCCGCGCTTCAACTACTACTTCTTCGAGAACAACCTCGCCGTGCTCAATATCCCTTATGTCTCTTCTACTAGTGAGTATTTATCGTCGATCAGTCAGTGTGATTTAGTTTCTTCAGCCAGCGTTTCTAGTCTTATTTACAACTGAGTTCGTTTTAGTATCAACCAGTGAGTATTTTAGTTGCGTTTCTTCTTCTTTTATATTATGGCTGCCAACGTTAATGTATCGGTGATTTTGCCAGTGTCGAGTAATAATAGCAGATACAAAACAAAAAGAGACTATAAAATCAGATCCGTTAGTTGCGTTCACTAGTGAGTATTGTTTATTATTTTTGGCATAATACGCTAGTGAGATATTATTTGTGGTCGTTTAATATCTACCTTTTTTGTATTTCGATGGAACATATACAAATAATTCGTATTTGCCTCATATACCGTCTCTGAAACGAATTACCATATCTCTCTTTTATTATATTATTTCTACATGTGCTCGGTAAAACGAGCCCACTCCATCTGATGGTACTTGATGTCGGGTCCAGATGATTACCCCTCTAGTCAACACAATGCGGGCTATCTTAACTACGATATTCACAGAGTGATCCCGGAACGCGACACTTACGTGTGCCACTATGGCGGGTTTTAACATCTTGTGTACGGTCGCTACCGGGGCGGATATACATATAAATATATCCTACCACCAGTATAAGCATAAATTGGTCGATCGATCTGATAATCACAGGACCAGCCTTATACCTATTGATCTTTGCATTTTTTTAAATCACGGCTAGGCCCAAATATACATACATCAGAAGAAAACATTTCATATATAAAACCTTGCCATGTCTTGTTAAAATGTGTATCTATATATATAAAAATGAATCCCTATTTCCCTTGGTCTCGCCATCACGCGTGAACGGCTGGACCGATTTCACTATTGTTTTTTGTTGTGTTTGTTATTGTCAGGAGAAGGTTCTTATGAAATAAAAAAAATAAAAATTGCGCGGAAAATTAGAAAACCTCAGAACAAGAACAAGCATAGAAGGAATCTAAATTACCCTCATATACTTATCCTATTTTTTCAAATAGGACAAAAGCGCTGAAAAGAACGAGACAAATATTATGTTGCTAAGATCGGCTTGCGTACACTTTAAAATAATCAAATGGTTACCTTTGGTCATCTTTATGATGTCGAATTAAAAAGCAAATAAAATGTCAAATGTTCCAACTTGCCAAACTCAAAACAATGTCACAAACGCGCTCACACAATTTAGTTACGTTATACTTCAGCGCGTGCTTTTCAAAAGTGGCTACATGTTGTGTAAAATTATTGTTGTTAATTTCAATAAATACAAAGTGCTGTTTAAGTAAAATATAGCCCTAGGAACAAGCAATGGCCTGCGTTATTGTGGGGTGTAAATCTCATTCTTCTCGTAAAGAAAATGAAACTGAAATCATCAGCTTCCATCGGTGAGTAAACAAAAAACCTAATATATTTGCTTAAACTCTGTACTGTGCAAAAAGTGTTATTAATTATACTTTATTATGCTGTAGTCATATTATAATCTGCTGTTGGCCATTCGATCCAATCATTATAAAGTATTTTTCATTTTTACCAATTTACGTAGTCGTGTTCAATAATGTTGTGCTGCATATTCTGTCGATAACATAGATGTTAGTATATTGTAGTTTACTATTTTGCATAAATTGCCTTTTACTTTCAATATACGGTGGTGTAGTGGTAAAAGCCTCTTGGAAACCGTGCGCGAAGGCTGGGGTCGAGGAAACTATCTGATTTTCATAGTGTGTTTCATACAATGTGTTTCATTGCAGATTCCCCACAGATGATGCTATGAGGCAAAAATGTATCGTTGCCATAGCTTGTCCCAATTGGCATTGGAAAAAACAGCACCGTGTTTGCTCTAAACGTTTCGACAAAGTTTTATTAACATTGAAATAAGTTATCAAACATATGTGACATGAATAATACCACTGTGTTTTAATTTTACTGTCCCATTTTAGTAGCTTCTGTCAAATCCCACCTCTTGGGTATCTTTTAATGCCTAGGAAAGTCAGAAGAGAAAAGAAGGCGTACTGGCTTTCTCCTAGACGAAATTCCGGCCGATTTCTTGTTTGTTACTTACAGCGGTTTCCATTCTTTCCGAAATTTCTAACATTTTCTTAATTTAATAATCTAAATGCTAAACCATTTTTGTGTTTAGTAAATGACGTTTCGGAAGGCATGAAAATTGCGTAAATAGCAAATGAAAATTGGACAAAATTTAGCTCGAAGAACGCCGGTAGTTCTATAGTTTATTGTAATTTAACAGCTTTTTACCGAGTGCTTTTATATACCCAGACTTCTTTTGGTACTTGGATACCAAATCAGGGTTTTGATATCTTTTTTTTAGCCTTTATCTAAAATAGCAATTTGCAACGGTTTGTAGTTGACTGCCCGAAAAGTGTTTATTTTAGCAGGTCTGTGAATTTACCATAGCCGATAGACAAAGCATCTATCGATATCGATAAGATGTCAGAAGGGATCGCAACACAATTAAATTTCTTGCTGTCTAAGACAGAGTACACTCAAATGTCATAGTGTTACTTCTATGCTTGTCATTGTTCTGAGTAGAAAACTTAACAAAAATATTAATTTTATATAACTGTCAATTGTTTGCAATAACTGTCAGCGATTGACAGAATGCGCGCTGCAAGTTCACAGTTAAAACGGGACAACGTCTATCGGGTCAACTAGTCCAAAATAAATCCAGTGGTAGGCCACTAGCTTTAAAATAAAATGGAATATAAGATATATCCGCGTTGTCGCAGGCTACATCCGGCCCATCGTGATGGCCAACACGAACCTCTCGTACGCGAGCTACACTGCCGAGATCATCGGCTTCGGGAAGACCAGCCCCGGTGAGTGACTTGATTTATTCTAGCACGACAGTGACTTCAGCATCTGGTGTTAAGCGAAGTAAATATTTGCAATTGCATTCTCCGGTGGTGGTCTTAGAATAAGGCGGAGGATGCAACTGCCCGGGCCCTCACGCAGCTGGTTTCTAGGACTTTGTTTTTAGCTCCCTAACCTTTAAGCAATAAAGCGTCTTGTCTACCGAAATACGAAACCGGAGACCTTAATTTTTGGTCTCGTCTCTTGATGATCGCTACAATTAAGCCGGCTTATACAAGTAATTGCGCTTTATTAACTGTATTTAATACCTTTATACATTGCACAACAATGGAATACCAGACGCCTACCTCATCCCACTGTAATGTTGGCGCAAGAGATTTTACCAACTTAGTTGCAGAATAAATTTGACCTAGTTTTTACGATTAGCGTCGATTGTTACTGGAGATCTTAACCCTACTAACCAAAAAGAATTAGAAAAATCAATATTTTTTTTCAGGAATTTGAATCTTAGTTCATGCAGCCACAACATCAAAGTGGGAATGGCTCACTATCTATAAACACTTACAACTGAATTTGAGATGTAAATGAACTTTAAGAAGGTAACGGAGTATTTCTTCTAGCACATAACCTCAAAACTACCCCACAGGCTCCGCGATCACCGAGTCGCAAACCCTGCGTGACGTATTCGTCCAAGTGCTGACGAACGACGTGTGCCGCATCTACTACGGGAACCTCGTGGAGCCGGAGCACATGTGCACGAGCGGCGTGGGCGCGCGCGGCGCGTGCGGCGGCGACGCCGGCGGACCGCTCATACTCTACTCCAGCGCTGGAAACGACGTGCTCGTGAGTACTTTACTATCAGCTGGTAGCGGTAAGGTGACCCCATTGTACCTGATGGTATGTGGAGAGATTAAAGGTTTAAGAATCATTTATTTCTAATAAGATTATAAATTAAACACTTACTGAGAAAACTACTTAGCATAGCTTTTTTTTGTACTGACGAGTATATGGTAAATATTATATAATGTACATTTAAAATGATGTAGAGAACTCCTAAGTTAAGCGGGTTTTCTCACGATGTTTTCCTTTACAATTAAAGCAAGCGATAATTCACAAAGATTACACATAACTTTAGAAAAGTCAGAGGTGTGTTTGGGTTGGACCTGCGGATATTCGTCTCGGTAGTCCGTTCTACTTCCATAGCAATCGCCGCTTAATTTCTGTTTAACCTAAAATATATGTTTTTCAATCTGCCCCTTTGTGTGTCCCAAAAACCGATTTATCGAGAGACCAATACGTCAGTCACATGTTAACTAAAGGCGAGCCACACGTATAACATTACACCTAGAAACCCTGCTTTAGACGCGCTTACTCTTAATTTAATACATTTATTTTGATGTTTAAGCATTATTATTATTTATTTATTTGTGTTAAAATTTTTATTGTTTTTGTTTTCATTTTTAATTTTATTCAAATTTATGTACTACTTGCAATTTAGATGGTATATGGTTTGTCCTATTAAACTTTGTTTTTGATGTCCATGATACAGGCTTAGCCTAGTGGACATCGTTGCTAATTGGTATAAGTTGTGTATCTTTTTGGAAAATAAATTTATTTATTTCTTTCTTATTACAACACAATCACGGGTACAAACAGAAAGTTCGCTGGCCGAGTGCTGCCGACCGCTGTTCTAAACCAAACACAAAACGACACGGAAGACATTAGTAAGCAGGCATTTAAGAATACTCTAACTGCCTCTTGTTTCAGATTGGCGTCGTGAACTTCTGGTCTTCGAACGGGTGCGCGTCGGGCTACCCGAGTGGACACACGCGCGTCGCACACCACTACAACTGGATCCGAGCACAACTCTAAACGGGACTAACCAACTGTAGATATATGGGCGTACCTATGTCACCTTCTGAATTTCATACAAATACATACTATTGTAAGCACTTTTGTAATGAAATGTTTGCTTTGAAAGGATCAAAATTTGCGTTTTACCCCTGAGTGTAAAGATACGTCCATGTGTAGATATATTATTTTAATAAAATATATGCACTGTACGACTTTTTTTTCTGCTACTAGTTGTTACTCACGGCTTGACACGCAGAATCCCTTCCCGCTACAAAAAACCTAAATCACTAGCGACATAGCGCTATTTGTACGACCCCAGCGCCATCTGTAAAGGTTATGCGCTAATCAAACACCACTGCGTGCTCAAGACTAACCTTACTCCTCCGTCCACCTACCCACATTATATTTATATTTTACAAACAGTTACCTACACCATCTACTTAAAATACAAATTAGAAATTCAAATATTTCCTACGGGCGCAAGATACCAGGACAAAAAATAGCCTTTAATATAACCTAACACATAGTCTACTCGTGTGTCAAAGTTCATCCAAATCCGTTCAGCTGTTGCCGCATTTCCTTCAAACAAACATACAAGCATTTGCATTTATAAATTAAAAAGAAAAGATTGTGTTCTCTAAAAACCAAGTTTTTGGGAATAAACGGATACTATATACACCTAAGATGCTTTTATTATATAGATACGTTGTCCGAGCTCAATATTGGCAAGACGAAAGCAAGGTAATTGCCCGACATTGGAGGTTGGAGGTTGACTAAGTGTCAACCTCCAACCACTGTCGCGGCTAGTCGGCTTACTAACTTTTTGTATTTTTATAAATAAAATGTCTTCCTGTGTTTTTAGACGATGTACAAATTATACTCCAACTGTGAATCAAAAAAACGTTTCATTTCATACGTTGTAAGCCGACTAGCCGCGACAGTGGTTGGAGGTTGACTAAGTGAATGTCGGGCCATTACCTTGCTTTCGTCTTGTCAGTATTGAGCTCGGACAACGTATCTATGTAATAAAAATACCTTAGACCACAAGCATCAATATTGATACCATACAAAAATGAGTTTTATTAGATGACAGTTCAATTCAGTTGAACACAGTGAATATTCGGAACGTCAAATCTAGTACGTAGTATATATTACACATTCCCAATAAACTAAATTCAAAATTTAGGCAATTTTCCTAATTCATTGTTAGGGTGCGCGGGGCACAGGAGCTGTCGCTAACCGAGCGCGTGCATTTATTTTTCGGTCGGCACGGAACCGAGCGGCGCGGGCGGCGCGGCGTCGCATCGGCGCCTGGACAAAGGCGTAGTTATTACTTATTACCTATTTCTTTCGCACACAGCCAAGAGCCGCGCCGCGCCGCACTGGCTAGAGTAGGCATATTGATCACCTGATTTTGAGTTCACCGGGCGCAGTATCTTAGAAAATAAACAATATTTTGATGAAAATTAAGGTGTTTTTTACCGATTTGGTAAGAGTATCGTGGTCTGAATCGGTGTCTTTAATTATTAGACTAAATCGGCTTCCTGATCTAGACCGTTGAACTTTACACATATATTTATGAAGAAGCCGACATTTCTGATATATTCTCGTATTTTTTCTTTTTATAATGTTTGACCAACTGAATGCTCCTTATTGGGAAGCTAATACAAATTTAAACTTAAATACTAATCATATGTTGAAAGACCATTCTAAACAAATGAACAGCATGCTTATAACCAGTGGCGGGCCTACCATGTCGGGTATGGGCAGGCCAAAACAGCACAAAACAAATTCGTCTCCATTTCAGTTAAAACTAGTGGTCAAAAAAATTTACCCGTCATGACCTCTGAGAGAAGTTAAATAACCTATATCAATTATCAACCAATCTCATAAAAAGTAACAATATATGAAATACCTATACATACTTAACTATCTGTATCTGAATTGGCTATAAAATGACAATGTAAATATAACCGCATTGGGTGTAATTCCTGTAAGATTATATTTAATAAATAAATAAATAAACAATACAACGACTGTCGAGTGTCGACGCGCAATGTTTTGTTTTGAAATTTCGTCACATACCTACTGTACCTACTTAATTGCTGAAATAATGAGGTTGCATTTCGCTATTTACCGAAATTATTGTGTTCATATGTTATTGTAAATAAGAATATCTCTTACAGCGCCGATTAAATCATTATCCTTAACTAGAAGTAGGTACTTATTCCAAACACTTGTCTCGTTCGGGAAAAATGTGCTAAGCCAACGATACAACTTAGGTAATAGTTATTCATATGGAAGTATCCATCACGCCAATAAAGTAGTTTTGGATACTAGACTAAATACCTTATAAGGTTCTTCAACTCAGGAGTACATTTCGCGCCTCTCGCCAGCTTGTTGAATGTTGTTTTTCATCATAACCTAACAAATTCACTTTCTTCTCGGCTATCAAACTTACACACATTTGAAACTATTATAAGGAATCATATTCTTTATATTTAAATGTTTAAAATAACTCAAAAACACGTAATAAACACAAAATCTTTAAAAACTGTATCACCGGCTCAACCAAAACAAACAACTAGTGTTACCAGTTACTAATCACAAATCATACTCAAAATTTCTACTAAAATTATACGATAGTTGTGATTAACCTGTGGTACATTTTAAAGTGTTTGTGTTTATTCGTTTTTTTTTTTAGTTATTTTAAACATTTAAATACAAAATAAATTAGTGAAATGATTTTTTGTGATGGTTTAAGGTGTGTGAAAAGTTTTTATCGGCGAGAATGGGTAAATTTGTGGGGTCGACAACAACAACTTCATACTAGCTGGCGAGTGGCGCGAAATGTACGCCTGACTTCAAGTCTTCGACTACAAGAAACTATAAAGTATTTACAACAGTATCAAAACCTAATTGGCGCTATTTGGATACTCCCATACGAATAATCATTAGGTTGTATTTGTTGTTGCACATTTTTCTCGAACGAGGCAAGAGTTTGATATACATTTCGTTAATTGAGTAGGTACAGTACTTATGTGGAGAAATTTTTAAACAAATGTTGCGCATTGACACCAGAGTAATAGAATTTTTTACTTTCTATGAGTTTAGTTGATTATAATTTATATAGTTTGTTTTTTCTTGTAATACATGAACATCACAAGAACTTTCTTTCAGAGGTCACGATGGTACAAAACCGACTTTAGATGAAAGTGCCTAATACACTACTCGGTGGTATATTTGTATTGCGTGCGCGGCACGACCACCACTCTCCGAGACGGGCAGAGTGATATTCGATACTTATTTTATTTTATGAAGCGAAGCTGCGATCTTTTTTTTTTCTGGTTTGGCTCGCCCTTACCCATAGCAGTAGGCACGCCACTGGTATTAATATGTATGCAACAATGCGAACGTCGCGTGCATCAGTGCTTGTCAATCGTAGATCGATCGATGTACGGGGCAAAGTCTGTCCCGCCGGAACATTTTGAAATGTGTCTAAAATACGGGACGTCTGGCCACGCTAGTGGTAACACAGCTTCCAATGACAACATCCCCCCCTCCGAGACAATTCTTGTGCGCTCGGTCTCCACACCAAATGCACGCCCACATTTGCCGCGACCCCAGGTTCAGTGTGTATACTTACCTCATGGTTGCTAAATACACATTTCCCCTCCACTCCCTTTCAACTATCTAAGATGTCTAAGATGGCTGCTTCTCCTTCCCTTTCTCATCCTTCACCCTATCCCCGCCCTTCTTCCTCCCAGGCCCTGAGACCGGATAGCAGTGGGTCGCCAGCGTACCGTCCGCTGGCACCCTCGGTGATAACGGTAGGGCCCACCAAATCCTTACAGGTACTGCCATAGTTGCTAAGTCGGGGGATCGCTTGTTCACCGTTCGCAGGGTACCCTGGCGATAACCACGACATATCTCCAAAAAAAAAACAGCCTCCAATGACTGAACTTGATGTGAGAAACGGCATTCAATGTACCAATTAATTACCAAAATAATTGAAAGTAAGTAAAAAATATGTAAATGGGATTTTGTGAAGTTGGTCAGGTTTATCTATATTTCTATACTATTATATAAAGCTGAAGAGTTTGTTTGTTTTTTTGTTTGTTTGAACGCGCTAATCTCAGGAACTACCGGTCCAAACCGAAAAATTCTTTTTGCGTTGGATAGCCCTTTATTCGTGGAGTGCTATAGGCTATATATCATCACGCTATACCCAATAGGAGCGGAGCAGTAATGGCTAATCTCAAGAAATACCGGTCTAAACTGAAAAATTCTTTTTGCGTTGGATAGCCCTTTGTTCGTGGAGTGCTATAGGCTATATATCATCACGCTATACCCAATAGGAGCGGAGCAGTAATGGCTAATCTCAGGAAATACCGGTCCAAATTGAAAAATTCTTTTTGCGTTGGATAGCCCTTTGTTCGTGGAGTGCTATAGGCTATATATCATCACGCTATATCCAATAGGAGCGGAGCAGTAATGGCTAATCTCAGGAACTACCGGTCTAAACTGAAAAATTATTTTTGCGTTGGATAGCCCTTTGTTCGTGGGGTGCTATAGGCTATATATCATCACGCTATATTCAATAGGAGCGGGGCAGTAATGGCTAATCTCAGGAACTACCGATTCGAACTGAAAAAATATTTTTGGGTTAAATAGTCCTTTGTTTGTGGAGTGCTCAAAGTTATATATCATCACGCTATGATCAATAGGAGCAGAGCAGTAATGGCTAATCTCAGGAACTATCGGTTTCAACTGAAAAATTCGTTTTGTGTTGGATACCCCTTTATTTGTGGACCGCTATAAGCTATATATCATCACGCTATGACCAATAGGAGCGGAGCAGTAATGGCTAATCTCAGGAACTACCGGTTTGAACTGAAAAAATCTTTTTGTGTTGGATAGCCCTTTGTTCCTGGAGTGCTATAGGCTATATATCATCACGCTATGACCAATAGGAGCAGAGCAGTAATGAAACATGTTGCAAAAACGGGGAAAATTATAAGTTTTGAGAGCTTCCGTTGCCTGCGCTGCGTAAACGGTTAAAGTTATGCAACAATGATGTATGACGGGATTGTTCCACTTTAAAAGTTCTAAAAAATATTATAAAACAAAGTCCCCGCTGCATCTGTCTGTCTGAACGTGTTAAACTCAAAAACTACCCAACGTATTAAGATGAAATTTGGTATGGAGACAGTTTGAGACCCTGGGAAGAACATAGGCTCCCGGGAAACTACTACTTTTATAACGGAAAACTTTAGCCTGAAAAACTTTATAACGTGGGCGGAGCCGCGGGCAAAAGCTAGTGCATTGATAAATTTGCGGCTCCTAGGTAGGTACTGCGCACGAACTACAAAGGAAATGCCGACAAGCCGCCGGACGCCGCGCCGCGCCGCACTGCGCCCGCACCGACCGTGCGCGATCGTTGATCCGTCAGCTGATGTTCGTCTTATAATTACTTACACGTTGTTAATGTTTAACATGTCGCGTAAATACGAATGTTAGACATTGAAATAAAGAAAATTGCGGATTTTTTCACGGTATTTGTATTATTATTTTCTCCCGACATTTCGAAGACGGCAGCCTTCACGATCACGGGGCGGACTGTGGTGTTGCTCGTCCGCATATCAAAGTAATACAATATCTACCTACATTTCACAATTATACAAAATTTTAAATTCTTTAGCTGTTGATGGTCCAATCTATGCAGAATGAGGTCACAATGTCCTTTGTTGTACCTACCTATAATTCGTTAATATGGTTGTTGTGACATGTATTGTTCTTCTGTCACCACCAGTGCAATGTGAAAAGTGATTACAGTTTTATGTTAGTAACAGGTTAAACAGTTATTTACATTTATGATGACTACTATTGGTTATTTGTTAACAACCATTTCAGATTATAGTGATAAAAGGAACTACATGGCTTGCACTGGTATAAATAAACACACGTTGCCAGCTCATCGCTCAATGGCTTTATTTGAACCGCGTTGCAACCTTCACCAAAAATGAAAAACATTCATAATTCATAAATATATTTTTTTTGTACAAATCAATACATGTATTTAAAAATGACAGTCATAAAGCAGCACATAAGAATTACGTAAAATAATAAATGCAAACATGTGAGAAAGGAACAAAATATCTGGATTTGAATGTTCCTGTTTCGCATTCTTGTCGAAACCTGCACATTTTAAAGTTGACTGCTCAGAACCTCAGTGTGCCACCGCTATCCTGTGACGTCGGACGAGGCGGTCAATTGCGCTTGAGTACCTATTGTCGCTTTTGAAACGCCGCGCCACGCCGTGCCGCGCCGCCGCGCCGCGCCGGCGGGGAATCTTAAACTGTAAATTGTGCGATATTGGACACATTACGTAGAATAAGTGATTGTGTGAAATTAAACGGTTACGTAGTTTTAGAATCCCTAGTTTTTTTTTTATTATGCTGTAACTAGTGTTAAGTCAATGTATTAAAATTCATTCTGAACTCAGTAGTTTGGCTTTATTCTCCCTGCCTAGACGAGGCACTCAAATAATTTACCCCAACGACAATGTGGCTGTTTAACGTTCGGCTTACGAACATTAAGTAACTAGTTATGTTTGAAGTTATTAGTGTAGTGTGTTAGCTAGGAAATCTTTGTGTATGATTGTGATTGTGTGCGACATTAAAGGTGCCGCCGCCGCAGCCACGCCGACGCTGCGCGGCAATTTACGTCTACTCCGTTGACTCAGGGACTATAAGTAGGTACTTACATTATGTTATACTCATGTTCCATACAGTTATTGCGCAGTTGTGTACTGAACGTGTTTGTGTTGCTGGACGATGATGAAACAAAAATTTTGTTTGTTTTCAAGTATTATAAGTAAATAAGTTCAGACTATTACACTATTTCAGTGGCGGCTCTTTCATAGATGCCCAAAAGCCTGGCTGAACGATAACCATAATTTTACGGTCGGTACGGTAAAAATTAAAATTCCCGCGCTAGGTGTCTGCATCGCATCGCGCCTGTCCATCTCGAGCGCACCTACACACTAACACACCTGAACATACATCACTACACCTAAACCGTATCAGTATGCACAGTGCCCACATTTTCTTTTTAATACAATCAGGCACTGTTTTGAAGGATAAGTAACATTTACGTACCTACGTGGTAATACGACAGCTTCCCACGACTGAACTTAATGGGAAATAACTAGGGCATTCAATGAACTAATTACTTACAAAAATAAAAACGAAAGTAAGTAGGTAAAAGTTATGTAGATGAGATTTTGTGCATTTGGTCGGGGTAGCTGCATGCGGTTCGTAGATACTGCGTATGAACTACAAAGGAAATGCCGACAAGCCGGCGGTTGCCACCGCGCCGCGCCGGCCCGCACCGGCCGTGCGCGATCGTTGATCCGTCAGCTGATGCGAGTGTTCAACTTACGATATTTCTTATAATATTGACATTTAATTTTTTTTCTTTTCTAAATAATAGTTTAATTTATCTATTCATACGTGACGCAGTATATATACAGGGTCATTTTGTAACCCTAGACTTAAATTTAACTGCGAGAAAGTCATCTTGAAAGAAGCAGTTTACTATAAGTTACTCTAACCTAAGGTCAAAAACAAAAAAGTAAAATTTTCAAACAAAATAAATATTCAAATAGTCATTTTATTTTTACACACCCTTTTGCCACTTCTACTATACTAGAATTCGTCGGAGCGGCAACAT